>NC_048300.1:85076888-85127405 GCF_013100865.1 Trachemys scripta elegans | reverse complement strand
GATTGGGCATTTTGCTAAAGTATGTCGCAGTAGCCAGTTCAATCAACAGGTGCATGCAGTTACAATACCAGATGTTACTGTGCTGAGTGTGGACAAAATCACTACTGCACATATTCCAGAACAGATAAAGTGCACTGTAAATGTTTCTGCCATACCCTCAGGCAAATCACACTCTATTCAGCTAATGTTGGACACTGGCTCAGCAGTATCTATACTACCTGATTCCATCTATTTGCGTTACTTTAAAGATGTGCCTCTTACTGAACCCAAACTTCACTTGGTGTGCTATTTGAAAAACCATATTCCAGTACATGGCTGCCTGCCAGCAATAGTTACTTTTGGTGATTGCTGTGTAACTGCAGAGTTCTACATTGTCCACAAAGGCACTGCTATCCTTGGCACAGATTTATTAGCTGCTTTAAATCTCAAGGTAGTTATTGGACAAATTGATCTTCCTCAGCAAAGCACTCTTGCGGTACACACACCAGTTTCAGCTGGGACCCAACTCCAGGTTGAGGAGAAACTTGGCTGTGCTTATGGGTTCCTGCATAAAGTTAAAATGCGGAATAATGTGATGCCTGTACGACAGAAATTACGGCGCTTACCATTTTCAGTCAGGGAAGCTGTTTCAGAGGAACTTAGAAAACTTGTTCAAAAGGACATTATTGAAGGGATTAACTCCTTGGAATGGGTTTCACCTGTAGTAGTGACGCAGAAGAAGGGTGGAGACATTCGCCTTTGTGTGGACTTAAGGGAGCCAAATAAAGCTATTGTGATTGACAACCATCCTCTTCCTCACATAGAAGAAGTATTTGCAGAACTCCGTGGAGCAAAGATGTTTTCTACTCTTGATTTGCAGAGCGCATACCACCAGGTTATGTTGCATGAAGATAGCAGAGACCTCATTGCATTTATTACACATGAGGGACTATTTCGTTTTAAACATGTTCCATATGGTCTCACATCAGCCTCAAGTGCCTTCCAAAAAATGATGTCATTGATTCTGAAGAATCAACATGGAGTTCAGTGCTATTTGGATGATATTATTGTGTTTGGAAATACTACTGAGGAGCATGACAATAACCTGCAGTCTGTACTAAACTGCATCAGCAAAGCAGGCCTCAAGCTCAATAGGTCCAAATGCAAATTTAGACAAACTGAACTCTCCTTTCTGGGGCATACAATTTCACAGGCTGGACTAAAACCTGATCCAGATCATATCCTGGCAATTTCAAATGCTCCTCCCCCAACAGATTTGCAAACCTTACATTCCTTCTTGGGTCTTACCTCCCGGTATGCAAAATTCATTCCCAATTATGCTTCTGTCATTGAACCGTTACGAGAATTACTATGGAGAAGTTCAACCTTAGTGTGGACAATAGATGCACAAGCTAGTTTCGAAAGGGTGAAAGACTTGATAGGACATAGTCCAGTACTTGCACTATTCAGTTCCGCATTGCCCACAATTGTAACTACTGATGCTTCTGATTATGGACTTGGGGCTGTCCTCACACAACTTCATGAGGACAACACTGAGAGGACTGTTGCATTTGCTTCAAGGATGCTAAGTAATGCTGAGAGAAAATATTCTACAGTTGAAAAAGAAGCAACTTGCTTGTGTCTGGGCTACTGAAAAATGGAGAACTTACCTGTAGGGCCACACATTCAAGTTGCACACAGACCACAGCCCTTTGACGACGTTGCTCACCACGAAAGGACTGGGAAGAGCAGGATATCATATTGCTAGATGGTCTGCAAGACTACTCTCTTTCAATTATGAACTGGAATATAAGCCTGGAAATGAAAATGTGGTAGTTGATTGCCTTTCTTCCCTGCCTTTGCCTTCACCAGATGATCCACCAGAGAATGAGGATGTAGTAGTTGCGCTTATTACAAGCACTCTTACTGCAGTTACAAGAGAACAATTTCAAGCTGCTTGTTCAGCGTGTCCAATTCAACAAAAACGATGGGAATTTCTGACAAAGAGATGGCCCAGTAACCCTAAAAACCTTGACCCAGTTTTGCTGCCTTATTTTAGAGTTCGGGATGAACTTTCTTTGCTCGATGGCTGTGTGCTATGAGGTACACACCGGCTACTTGTGCCAGAAGAATTACAGTCAAAACTCATATACCTGGCACATGATACTCATCAAGGAATTGTCAGAACCAACGATGACTACGGAATCTGTGTTGGTGGCCAGGGATGGACTCTCAAACTGAAGCACTCATAAAATCCTGTGTCACTTGCCAATTGCATGATAAGACAGCAGTGACATGTAACCCTCCATTACAGCCTGTTCCTCTTCCTGAATCTGCATGGAAAAAAGTGGCGATTGACATTGTAAGTCCCTTTGATTCTGCTCCAATTGACTGTCGTTATGCCATCACTTTAATAGACTATTTCAGCAAATGGCCTGAGGTAGCATTTACATCGCAAATTTCTTCTGCTACAGTAATTAAGTTTCTCTCTTCAGTTTTTAGCCAGGAAGGTAACCCCAAAGAACTGGTTTCAGATAATGATAATCAATTTACTTCCCTGGAGTTTGAAACTTTTCTAGCAGAGAGGAACATTTTACACAGGAGGTCATCCCTATATTACCCTCAAGCCAATGGGGAAATTGAGCGGTTTAACAGAAGTTTGAAAGAGAGTTTGCAAACAACTAAACTGGAAGGGTGATTGTGGATACCTTTCACTACTGATTTCTTGCAAGCATACCAGGCTACATGACATGTCACAATGCAAAGATCACCCACAGAGTTACTGCATGGGAAACAGCTGAATACTAAACTGAACATTGCTGGATTGTTAAAGGCACGACCTGATGCCCCAAACAAGGATGATGTGAGAAAGACAGTTGAACAGAACCAAGCAAAGTCTAAGGCTTTCACAGACAAATGGCGGGTGCTAAGGAACCAAAGTTTGAGTGTGGTTCCTTTGTTAGAATACGAAAACTTGGAATCTTACGCAAAGGGGACCATAAATTCACAGCTCCTCTTAAAATCATAGAGAAGAAGGGCCCTTATACCTATCGACTTTCTGATGGGCGGGTATGGAATGCTTCTTATCTTGCACCTGCCTATGCACCAAGAGGAGATTATGCCAACACCCAGTCTGCACTGGATGACTTCACAGTAGAACCAACACCACTAGACATTGCACTGGAACCGGGGCTTGAGAGACGGCCTGTCAGACTCAGACAACCACCTGCCTGGACTAGAGACTGTTATGTAGTATCTTCAGTGTTTTCAGTGTAATATTCCTACCAACAGTATAGTGTCTTGTTTCATATTTGTTCCTCGGGTTAGAACAACAATGTTTATTTTAATTTGGAAAGTTTCTTAAAAGAGGAGGGAATGTGGTGTTTAGATGCTGCGTGTGATTATTAGAACTGGGAGCACTGGCTGTTGGGAGTCTGAAAGGACAGGAAACAGGAAGGAGGGGGGAGGAGTTGAGGAGGCTGGGTGAGAGTTACAGAGTGTGCAGTTACAGTTTGGTAAAGAGATTTCCACTGTAAATAAAGTTCTGTTGAAGTTTGTTAATACCTTGCCTAGGTGATACAACAGTTTGGTGTCCGTGCCTGGCAGTACCGTCTAATGGCAATACTCTGAGCTGTGTTGCCCAGTGGCGAGTGTCCATGACTGCATTGCCTATTAGCTGAAATCAGCGGCTGTATTGCTGAGTGGCGAGAGTCAATAGCCATGTCACCCAGTAGCAAGAGTCAGCAGCTGGGGGGAACCCAGGCCCTCCCTGCTCCACTGGATTTCAACCCAGGGCCTGATGAAACAATAATTCAAAATGTGTGGCCTAGGGGGGCATTGCCCCTACGCTTGCTCCGTGGGCCACTTCCTATCCTGGCTTTGGTTCCTCTGGTGGTGCCATAGGTTCGCTTCTGAGTTCCCCAAGGAGTCTTCTCTGGTTGCAGTCTGGAGGGTCTTCTCTCTCCGTTGTGGCTCATCATTGCCGTCCTCCGCAGTTGTAGGGACTGTGGTGGCTAGGTGGTAGGACCTAGTCCCGGAGACTTGGGGTCCCAGCAACTTCTCCACAGGAGCCTGTACAACACAACTACTGTCCTGCTCTGTCCCCCTAGACTGAGCTGAGCTACTCACTTTTGAGGGAGTAAAAAGAATAAATGGACACAAATCAGACATCAGGAATGGTAACATACAAAAGCCAGTAGGAGAACACTTTGATCTCCCTGGACATTCTATAACAGATTTAAAAGTAGCCATACTTCAACAAAAAAACTTCAGAAACAGACTTTGAAGAGTAACTGCAGAGCTACAATTCATTTTTCAAATTTAACACCATTAATTTGGGCTTCAATAGGGACTGGGAGTGGCTGGCTCACTACAAAAGCAATTTTCCCTCTCTTGGTATTGACACCTCCTCATCAGTTATTGGGAGTGGACCACATCCACCCTGACTGAATTGGCCCTGACAACACTGGTTCTCTACTTGTAAGGTAACTCTCTTCTCTTCATGTGTCAGTATATTTATGCCTGCATCTGTAATTTGCACTCCATGCACCTGAGGAAGTGGGTTTTTTACCCACGAAGCTTATGCCCAAATAAATCTGTTAGTTTTTAAGGTGCCACCGGACTCCTCATTGTTTTTGTGGATACAGACTAACATGACTATCCCTCTGATCCTTTTCGAGCGCAACTTCCATTGTGTGTGTGGCTTTCTGGGCCCAGAGCTACTCCTTAATCTTTATGTCCCCAGGATGGGGCTTGCACACCCCATCACAAAGATATTGGGGGTCAAACTGCATAATCATTATGCTCGTATATAGAAAGCCTGTAATAAATCAATTTAGCAAATAAATTAAGAGAATGACCTTGAGTCCCTTCTGTGAGGTGTTGAGCTCACTCAGTGCCTGTTCAAAGACAATGGGAATTTGGGGGCTCAGTACTTCTCAGGAGTGGACTTTGCCTTAACTTTAACAATTTTTTCCCCTTCAGTGAAATTTGTATTGCCTTATGCAGAATAAAAGGAAAATCTTAAACTGTCTTGTTCTTTAGTTGGTTACACTGGCATATTGTATTCACACATGCCCCTTAAAAAATGGATGGAACCTTAACAGTTGATCAAATGTGACATTTCATTGAAAACAAATGTGCAGTTGGAGCTGTATTTTTAATATGTTTCATTAATTAGTGATAATGTATTTTTTCTGAATTTTATGCTTGTCATATACTAATTGGAAGACTCAAACATATTTTAATTTACAATATCCATTCAATCCTTAAATGCCCTTGATTAATAAAAATACATGTGACAGCAAATTATAGCTGTGCTTTTAAGCTGTTAAGAACATAAAATGATTATAGCTTGCAGTAAATGTTACTATGACTCTAAGATGTTTCCTGAGGGATCAAGCAATCTTCTGCACTTTTCTTAAGACTGACCCTATCACCTTGAAAAACAGACATGAAGGAGAGCTGCAAATGCAAAACCACTGTCAGGTCAACCAGTCGTGGCACTGACAGGTCTCTGATATAAAACCCAATTTACTGTTTAAGAAGCACATCCATTATCCTTCTGATTTTAAAATAGAACATACATCAGCAAAATGATAAAAGAAAGTACTTAAGAATTATGAAAGTCAAGGACTATTTCGTATCAGAAAGTCACAACCTTTTTTACATATCACTGATTAAAATTACACTGAGCCTTAATGTTCATTTTTGTGTCTTGTTCTCTTTCAGAAAGTTAATAGTTTGCATCAGTTTGAAGTTTAATAATTACAACTCTGCATGTACTCTGCTGTCATCTGGATTAGTCATACAATATATAGAGTTTTCTGTTAAAGGATTTCAGGGTTTGGGTGGTTTTTTGGGGGGGGTCATTTATTTTTAGACTCATTTTGGGGAGTAAGAATCCTTTTTATTGATATTGAAAAATTGTTTTCCTAAAATTATTGCAAAACTTGTCCCCCTCTGAAGCCTCATGTGCATGATGATAAGCTCCCAATGAGTCTTCTGTATAAACAGTCTGCTGGCCCCTCTGCATTTCAGATTTTTGAATACTGAAAGTGGTAAGTTTAGGATATGTTTCGTGGAAACTTCAAAACAAAACAAAACTATTCTCATTTTTTTCCTTCAGTAACTTTTATCAGTTTAAATCTAAAACTAAAAACCCTATTTATATAATACTCTTAGACATCTATGAACAAAACATTGCTTATACTTTTTGGCCAGATGTTTTCCAAAATATCCACATAAAACATTATTATGACCCTGATTTGTGAAAGGAAGTTTATGAAATTTTACTGTCAGAAACAGTTTTCATTAGATAAAACTATTCCCAGTATTATCATATTTGATAATAACTTTCAAACTTGTTCAAGTAGCTTGCATCAATACTATGCCATGCTTTTGTAATTTTTTTTCCTCTCTGGCTTGTTTACTAATAAAAGATTAGGAATCTGCCACATAGTATTTCATCTTGCAAAATTGGCAGGTATACAATCACCTGCTTAAAGTGCAATTTTTACCTTAAAAATTAGCTTGTGAAAATGTTTTGTTAGATTTCAAATTTGTTTTGTCTCCCTGATTTTCTTATACAATCTATCCAGTTTGCATGAAAAAAGGTATTTATTTTTCTAGCTCCACAAACTCACCCTGGGCTCTGACAATCAAGCTGAGTTCTTTTGATCCTGCATGTCCATCCTGCACTTGAGATGAGCACTGCTGAGCTTCAGGAACCTTCTAGAAAGGCTGACCCCATTGAAGCTGCACAAGTGGTCCTTGTGGCATTTGGCTATTCAGATGTGAAGGGGTGGGGTACTGCAATCCCCAGTCACCTTTGTTCTTTTCTGTCTGCAATATACTATGAACATAGGGACTTCTGCTCTATGCCTGGAGATATTTGTTTATTTTTTTTCACTGAAAATTTCTTGTTGCCTTGTTAATTAGGACATTTTAAATAAATTTGAGGTAGCCCAAGTTGTTGTATAATTATTAGGAAGCTTCTACACGAATGCACAGTTTAGAGCCTTGTTCCATCTCTTGGTTCTGTGGCATTATGTCTCATCCAGAAGATATGGAGAAATAGACCTAGCTTAGTGATGTATCTCATACTATTCTGTCTTCTTAGAGTCAGATGCACATCTTGACTATCTGATATGCCTTGGACAAATACCATTCACTAGGTCATTTTCCACCATTCTGCATCTGTACACTTTGTACTTGAAAGGACAGTCACAGCTGGCTGCAGCCTTCATGATGAAGGCCCAACTGAACAGACCCTTGGATCTCAGGGTTCTTTAGCATTCACGTGAAAGGACAGTTTAGGCCTTCATTGGATTCAGAGTCCCATAAAATGAGGAGATTCAAACCTTCACCATATTCCACAGGGACAAAATTATTCTGACTTATCCAAAATAGTAGTATCTGAGTGCTGCCTGAACTACACCATTATTCTCGCAGTCTTCTTTTCAAAACCTCGTTCTTAGTAGAGGTAAACTTGGTTTCATACCCTACATGTTAAGAAGGCTTTGAGGTTTCATTTGACTAAGACTAAAGAATTTAGGAAATCCAGTTTTATTCCCTTCGGGGAGCAGTGTAAAGTGAATACCATTTGTAGTAAGTGCCTGTCAAAATAGTAGACTGAGATATTTTATGTTTTAGGAGGCTGAGTACCTGAAGGTCTTAAGGTTTATTCAGCTAGAGCTAAGACAGCATTCTGTCATCAGCCTCCATAATGTTTCCAGTATAGCAGTCTGCAAGACTATTATCTGGAGTGCTGTTCAGACATTTACACAACATTCCTCTCTTGACTTGGCATCTAGACCTGATGCTAGCCTTGAGAGACAATTCTGCAGTTCCATTTTTAATAAAACTCTTTAGCTCACCTTCTGGGTGATAGTTTTTGTGGTTCTTTGAGAATGTTGCTTCTGAATATTTGGAGCACTGCCAACCTGTCCCTCTTCCTTAGATTTCTATTCTCCAGTGGACTCTGGGGTTTAGCAAAAGAACTGAGATGGTTGGGTAATGCAAGGCCTCTTATAACTTCTGTTTGAATGTTTGCTGACATGTTGGGTTACTCACATGGTCTCTGCTTTTCTCAAAGGTTTCCTAAACTCAGTGGAGCTGGGGTGACAATTTGCCCTCCTACAAGTGTGAATATGTGAAGGGAATACTTTTGAAGCTTGTGGTAAATAGCCTCTCTTTTCTGCAGGCCAGAGTAGGTATTTAGCTGAGTCTGTGTAGTCTGTGTTATAGATTTTGGACATTGGCTAGGCACTTTTTAACCAAATGTAACTATTTGAATAGAGGGTGCAACTATTTTCAACTCCCACAGAAGGCCAGTCATTGATTAAAATTGTCCAGGTAAGGATCATAGCTTGTTCCAAATGAGGCACAACTAGTGAGATCACTGTTATTCTCTATTACGTCAGTGATGTAACTAGCTGAAATAAAATCAAATGAGTTAGCAAACACAGGTGCTTGGAAGAAATGTCTTGAATACAGAATGAACTGTGAACCTGAGTATTTAAATGTTATATCAGCAAAAAAACCGAGGAGTCCTTGTGGCACCTTAGAGACTAACAAATTTATTTGGGCATAAGCTTTCATGGGCTAGAACCCGCTTCATCAGATGCATGGAGTGGAAAATACAGAAGCAGGTATAAATACATGAAAGGGAGGAGTTTTTCCTCCCTTGGTATCCTGCTGTTAATTGAGTTGTCTCATTAGACTGACCTCACACTTGGTAAGGCAACATAAGAACATAAGAACGGCCGTACTGGGTCAGACCAAAGGTCCATCTAGCCCAGTATCCTGTCTACCGACAGTGGCCAATGCCAGGTGCCCCAGAGGGAGTGGACCTAACAGGCAATGATCAAGTGATCTCTCTCCTGCCATCCATCTCTATCCTTTCACAAACAGAGGCTAGGGACACCATTCCTTACCCATCCTGGCTAATAGCCATTAATGGACTTAACCACCATGAATTTATCCAGTTCTCTTTTAAACGCTGTTATAGTCCTAGCCGTCACAACCTCCTCAGGTAAGGAGTTCCACAAGTTGACTGTCCGCTGCGTGAAGAAGAACTTCCTTGTATTTGTTTTAAACCTGCTGCCTATTAATTTCATTTGGTGACCCCTAGTTCTTGTATTATGGGAATAAGTAAATAACTTTTCCTTATCCACTTTCTCCACATCACTCACGATTTTATATACCTCTATCATATCCCCTCTTAGTCTCCTCTTTTCCAAGCTGAAGAGTCCTAGTCCTCTCATCCTTTCATGTATTTCTACCTGCTCCTGTATTTTCCACTCCATGCATCTGATGAAGTGGGTTCTAGCCCACGATAGCTTATTCCCAAATAAATTTGTTAGTCTCTAAGGTGCCACAAGGACTCCTCATTGTTTTTGCTGATACAGACTAACACAGCAACCACTCTGAAACCTAAATGTTATATGTGCATCTGTTAAGAATCTCTCAGACATTCAGAAGTCAAAGAGGCATATAATTTGCAGGATTTACTTTTAAATGGCCAAATGCTATCTCCACAATAAATATGCTGTACATTAGGGATCCCTGTGAGGGTCAAAGGGAAGGAATTTTCGCATGCATTGTGTCCACTGGTTGGAGCATTACTCATGGCTTAGACCTGGTTATTGGAGGCAGCTTAGGTTGCTTTTTTTTACCCCTTATTCCTTTGAGTTGAGATTCTTTCTACTATATTGCTGCAGCACTACACTCTGATCCCTGTTTACTCATCTCCATCTTAGAGAACAGCTTTAGGCTGACTGCTCTCAACAACAAAGAGATTTGCTGAGAATTGGAACCTGCTGAAATATTTTTGCTGCAGTGTAAGACAGAAGTTAACACCTATTTTAATCACTGAAACAACACAGAAAGTTATTGTTTAAGAGACCTTAACCGTAAAGAGAAAACTAAAAAATTTCCTTCCTCCTTCATGACTAGTTACCAACCTGTCCTACAGATGCATTTGAGATGTCATACAATAAGGGGTCGGTAATAAAGATTAGATTTCCTCTCTTCTCCTTCTCTCCTCTATTCCAGTGAATTTATATTAAAAATAGAAATAAAATGTTACTAGACAAGGAAGCCATAATTTCAGTAATTTTCTGCAGGTTGCTTAAAGTCCCTATATAGATAGGTAGATTCTGTCCTTGTTCAGTCTATACCTGTAACAGAAACCAGATTGAAAAGTATATATATTCCACAACGCATTCCAAGAAATGGTTCTATTCTTCCTTTTTTATGTTCTGAAGAGCTCAAGAATCCTACCTCCCCTTTCCCAGATGATTTGGTTACCATCATTCTCATGTCTATGCACCTTTTCTTGCCTTCTTTTCCTTTCCCTTATTCCACTTCTCCTCCTCCCTTCATTGCCTCTAATGTGCCCTTTTCTTCTGTTTGTCTTTGTTTAGCTAGTTCCCACCCATCAAATTTCTCCTCCCCCAAAAAAGGAACAAAGCAACCCCCCAAAATTGTGGAATTAACATGTCATTTGCAAACCATCACGTATCCACATTTCTTGTGTGTGAGACAAAAGGTTGGAGGGAAGGGATGTATATTTTGTCTATTTTAATTGTAAACGCTTCAGGACAAGGATTTTTTCTTACTCTGTGTTTGTACAGTGATCTTGGTTGGGTCCCCTAGGTAATACTGTAATATAAATTAATAATAATTCATGTCCATATCATCTGATATAGCATTCTCCAAGATGGTTTGAATTTGATAGTCTTACCAAGGAAGGAATGCATGGATATCTGCACTACCCAGATGAGATGCTACTTTCCACATTGTTCAGTAATTGAGCCAGCAGCAATTCATAATGAACTCAAAATAAAAAATGAAATCATCCTTGCTATCACCTCTAGTTTTTCAGTATACCTTGGAGCTCATTTTTAAGGCATCCAAACTGCTAATTTGCCTATTCTAGTGTCTAAAAATACATTTAAAAAAAACCTTTATCTTACAAAGGTCTCTTCAGGTAATCTTCCAGCATCTATAATTCATACTCATGCTGGCATTGTTCATTGGATTTATAGGTGCAAAATATGGCATCCCTAAATCCTTGTCCTTCCTGAGAAATTAACACTAATTAATAGTGCCTCCAAAGTGGTCACCATGCCATTTAAATCCTGATTCACAAAACTTTTAGGAAAATCTTTTCATTCAACTATGAGGCAATAACTGACCATGATGGCATACATAACCTGTAAGGGAGGAGCAAAGAACACAAATCAGAACCACAGAGTTACCACTTTTAATTCCTGAGAGAAGTAGGGCCTGTGTACCACAGCAACATTGCAAGAAAATTTCATGTCTGACTGGCTCAGTTGCCACATGCTGGCAGCAAACAAGTGGGAGCCAAACTAAGACATCTTTGATAATCTGTCCAAGTGTTTTTTTCTCTCCGTTAGACCTTTTTGCAATTTACAAAAACAGGAACCTATTGGTATTTTTCTCCTAATGTTCCCAGGAATGGAGGATAGGCACTCTTCTGCCTGTAGACAAATTTAGGCATGTGCAGCTTTTTGAATGCTGCCTTCTCTGGACAGTGGAAGCTTGGTGATTCAGCTGCATTTAGGGGGTTCCACTCCTGGTGGGACATGATTTGGCCCTGACTGTGTTTGTGGGGAGAAATGTGAATTTGTGAAAATGAAGCCTGATGTTCCAAAATTTACTCTCTTCCAGTTAACTTTGCTCTCTCTAAATACATTTCAGTTTGCAAGTCAACTCAGTTTTCCCAGTTTCCAGAATAGCATGCTGTGGCTGTCAGGATGATCTTGTTCTTAAGGACAGACCAGGGATCAGGAGTCTTTGGTTCTGTTCACAACACTGTCACTGTCTTAACCTTTCACTGTCTTAGTTTCTCCATGGGCAAAATTGAGATAATGACAGTGCCTTACTTCAGAGGGGTATTTTAGTCTTTTTAGTCTACTTTAGGGTTTTCTACAGCACCCATCACCATAGTGTTAATTGTTTCCTAAGTAAATTAAATTTGCATAATGAGATCCCAAGTGGATTTCTCGGCATCTTCCACTCTTCTCACTTCCTAGTTATAGGATGTTTAGGTTGCAGTATAATTTTATTTATAAAAAATATAATTCCAGTTAATGTAAATATTTTATCGAAGAGGAGGATTTACAGCATGTCTTGATGGTGGTCAGAATTTTTATTAACAAATCTCTTCTGGTAGGTCATTCCAGAGCCGAGCCCCATTAACTAAGAATACTTTATCTCCAGCTCTCACCCAGTTTGTCCTGGTCTTTATAAATTACATTGTCCCAAATAATGTGCAGCTGTCCTGGAGGGTCATGGATAGATATGGGGTCACTGACATAGTTTGTTACTGACCCAGAGATGGCTTTAAAGATCAGGCACAAAGCCTTGAAGAGGCAGTGGAATTATACTGGAAGCCATTGGAGGGTTCAGAGCCTATAAGAGATTACTTCACAAGATCCCATCTTATTAAGGAGGCAGACAGCTGCACTCTACAGAGGTGGACTTTCTGCATTACTTCTATCTTGAGACCCCAATACACTGAGTTACAGGAATCCAGTCTGGAATGTTGAGATTCATTTATTTAATGTTTGTAAAGTACTTTGAGAACCTCACATGGAAGATGCTATACAAGTGCAAAGTATTTTATAAGCTCAACTTAGTAGCTCAAAATAAAGTTGTTTCTTGTGCTTCATATCCATATTGTTCTATAAACACAATTTAGAAGTTTCATTGACTCATGAAGCCATATAAACTAGGCTCTCATGTATTTTACTTCCTGCATCAACAAAACTGATAAGTAATTATTTTAAAATTGAAGTACAAATAAACAGAAGATGTGTAACTATAAAAGCAGTGTTTGGCTATATTTCTTCTTTAAATTTTAATTTAAATCTTGCTGCATTTAATTCAATGTGGGACATGCCAAAAATTGCGGTATATGTTTATTTGCTATCTAAATAACATTGACTCTGGAGACACCCAAGGCCCGCATCTGCCTTTTAAGAACTTATGCACAGTTTCTATAAAATCCACAGAAGTAGTGCATATGCAGCTGAAGGTTGAGTTTAGCCAATGGGAAGCAGATGTGTGCAGCTAGCCATTAGTTAAAGTTACTAATAACTACATTTTAATCATAATTGTGAACATTATTTTTTATTACATAAGAACTCTATGGCACCTATCGCTGTAATATCAAGATACCACTTGGTTTTTACCTGTAATTGAAATTTAATAATTCTAGTTTTAATTCCCAGAGAAAACCTTAACTCCATCTTAAGGTACTTTAAGAGTATTTAGGATTAATTTGGGGTAAAAAAACATTACAGGAATGATGTATTTATCCCAAAAATAAGCCTTATGTACCCAGGAAATTCAGAGAAAATACATTGTTTTTCTCATGTTAAAAAATTCTGGTGACCCTTTAAAAAAAAAAAGCTCTAGTGCCTTCATGTTTTGGAACAGGGAATTGAAATTTGGGAGTGGGTGTCCTTTCTGGCAGAGATGTGCCTTTACCTTCTCTGTGAAAATCTACCTAAATTTGGCCAAGTTATAAACCTTTGAAAATGTATACATGCTCCATAGATATTTTTGATTTTTAGAAGTTAATATCTCTGAGGATTCCAACCTTATTGAGCATGTTCCAGCCCTCACAACTTCTAATGATGACCAAACTGTGCATGCACCATCCCAACAGAGCAACACAGCATACTCCCTCTAGCCAAGGGCTACACGAGTGAAGCCAGAGTTTCCCTGTCATTTACTGCTGTAGACTGGGGTGGAGGCTAGGCCCCGTGTTTGAGAGCATGGAGCCTTTCTCTCCTGTGCTCTCAGTGTCCCCTCCACTACTGGTACCGAGGAAGTGTGGAGGATGAAGCTATCTGATTAAAATTCAAAGGGGAAAAAGCCCAGCCAAGAGGGAGAGGGAAAGGAATTGATTGGGCAAGAAGTCAAGTGAGACTGGGATTGGTGTAGGGTTAGAGAAACTGGAAATGGTTGCATAAGAGACTTGGGAATGGCTGGGGAAGAAGACTGGAACTAAGAGCTGGGGGGAAACTGGGTCTAGGAGCTGGTGAGGGAAACAGATTGGGGAGCCAGCGAGCCAGTTGGTTTTGTGTGTGTGTGTGTGGGGGGACAACACTGAGATTGGATGAGGAGTTTGCGGGAGGGGTTGGGTTTGGCTAGACAGGGAGAGTAGGTCTAGGAACATGGGTGTGAGAGTGGAGGGGGGAATTGAGGCTGGGGGAGAAGCAAGGCAGATATGACAAGGAGCTGGGGTGAGGGGTGAGAACTGTGACTGTCTGGGCAAAGGGACTGAAGCTAAGGAAGGTGGAAACTGGGGAAGGAGCCAGGAAGGGAGTGGGTGAAGAGACAGATTGAATGATGAGTCCAAGGAAGGAGACTAAGACTGGGAGCCGGTGGGGTGGGAGGAGAGATGGATCAGACAAGGAACTTGGAGGCCGGAACTGGGATAGGCTGGGAAAGAATACTGGGACTGGGTGTGGGAAAGGAGAGAGCCTGGAAGTAGGGGAGGGTGGATTGAGACTCAGAGCTACCCCAGAGAGGGAGACTAGAGGTAGGTCTACACTACACATTAACATTGGCGCAGCTGCACCACTGTAGTGCATCTGGCGAAGGTGCTCTGAGCCGACAGAAGAAGGCTCTTCCATCGATCAGCTCAATAACTCCATCTCCATGAGAGGCACTAGCTATGTTGGCAGGAGACACCCTACTGCCAACATAGCACTATCTACATCGGGGAGTTAAGGTCGGTATAACTAAGTCGTTTAGGGGTGTGGATTTTTCATACCCCTGAGTGACGTAGTTATACCAAAGTAAGTATGTAGTGTAGATCAGGCCTAGACTGGGACTAGTATGAGAAGCTTGATGACTGCACAAGCAACCTTAATTCTGGCATTTTCTGACTTCAGTACTTGACTTTGCAACCCTAATAATGTTCCTTTAACATAGGTTATTTGTGTGTGTGTAATAAAGAGGTTGAATTTCTGCTTTTAATGCATTACTGACCCCAACTTTAACTATGATTGTTAAGATTACACATTAAGATCATTTGGATTTTGACTTAAAATTTCAATGTTATAGTCAAAAGGCCCCCATTTCTGAATTAGCCAGGGTGAACTGATTTAAATTGCCTATTTTAATCATGATTTAAACCAGCAAGCAGGATACCTGGATTTAAATAATCAATTTTAATTGCCTTTTGCATTTGTCCTTCTTAGTTATTTTCCTAAAGAAAGGTTGTTTCTCATTGGTTGGACACCACTAAAACATGTTGATTTGCAACTAAATATAGCCTTTACACTAAATTTGTTGCTTCTTTTTGCTAACCACTATATCCAATACACATTTATTTAAGCAATCAATTATATAGCTGAACTTACATTGATTTAGTTTCTTAATGTTTACATTTTTATTATGTTAGACAATGGTGAGTGATGCATTTCTTATTTACTAAATGATTAATTTTCCACTTGTGATTTGTGTCACGTTCTGTTTGGATAGAAATTCAAATTAAATTAAAAATGCACAAAAACTGTATTTTATTTTATTATTAAATAAAACTACCTCAGATGTGCAGTATACATAAAGGAAAAAATGTTCATCAGAACAGTTTTGCATTTAAACCTAATTGGTTTATTAAACAAAAGAAATATTGTTTGTAGATAGTGAATTGAACTGATTATTTCTGGTCATGATGTCCTTCTATATTTTAGAACTAGTAGATGTCATCCTCTCACAACTAGTTTTTATTTATGGATTGGAAGACGAAAACAAGCTTTTCTGGTTTTTCAAATCCCAACTCGTTTCTTAATTTCAAATGAACTAGTCATTTAATTGAACTAGTTAAATAAACAAAATGAAGAAAATATCCTCTCTGCACCTTCAGAAGAGGCTACTGCTGTCAAAAGCTGATTTAGCATTTCAGCAAACTCTGGTTCTCCAAGTGCATAGCCAATGACTTCCACCAGTTCAGTGGTTTGACTTTCTTCAAAACTTGGCAGCAAATACGTACTGCTTGATATTAATTTTTGTATTTACTGTTAGTAGGTGACCCAGACTTCCCTGATTCTTTGTAAAGTAGCTAGAGTCCCACAATGCCTTGCGTCTATAATTCTTTGTATTTATGCTGGACCTTAGCTGAACTTCAGCTGAACCGAGTGTGTTATCAATAAATTGAACTATAACTGAACCTTAGCTTGTTATCAGTGATGGATTGGTTGTCCTCTTACTCTGACCCATTGACCTTTTAGGTAACGTGTCCAGACTACCAGAAAGGGACTACTTGTGAGGGGCACGTGGTTTCTGTGCTAGATAATTATCTATTGGGAGATGCTTTTAGCTTATGAGGAACTACTGGTTATAGATGTTTTCTGACATAATGACTTGTTTACAGGTGTCTTTAGCTTACCAGTTAGATAAACAAGATACAATGAAAAGAGCTCCATGGGTCAACTGATCATTTTCTTTGTCTCTTTTTCTGTAAACATGCATGGTATATAAAGGGGAAAGTTGGGAGTGAAGTGAGCTGCAAAGTAACTTCTCCACACTGGTTAGGTATGCATAACCTTCCTTTCTGTACTGTGCTGTATTGACCTTTGACTAATAATCTTTGATTAATAAATTTCAATTGAGTCTGCTTATTCAACATCTGGTATTATTTTTATTATTAAAATTTGAATTTTAATGTAAATGATTTGAATAGATTATAGTAAGTTTAGGCCGAAAGATAGAATGTCAATTTCAAATGTAATTTTAAATATGCTTATCTTTACAAAATCTGGTTTTAATTTAAATTTAAAAATCCAATTATTGTATTTTTTTAAATCATCAATTTTTATCCACTGTGCTACTAGTAATACTTTGATAAGAAGGGAAATTGCTTGGTATGCATTGGGTGATTTTGTAAAAAGAACATAACTTACAACTGGCAAGTTATTTTAGTACAGAATGCAAAAAAAAAAAAAAAATACTGACTAGACGTACATTTTTAGCATGAATTGTTTGTTTTGAAATTATTTAAAATCTTTTAAAACTCAGGAAAAATATTAAGTATTTACAGGGAAAGACCAAGAGCTCACCTACTCTCTGTTTTTTTATCCTGAGCAAGCTGTATTGTTGACATATATGACATTTCCTCCAGTTTCATAGGGTTTTGGCATGAACATAAGAATGGCCATGCTGGGGCAGATCAGTGGTCCATCTAGCCCAGTATTCTGTCTTCTGACCATGGCCAGTGCCAGATGCTTCACAGGGAATGAACAAAAACAGGTCAACTGTTGAGTGATCCATCCCCTGTTTATATTTATTTAATTAATTTCAGTTTCTTTAAAGTGCCTATCCCAAACATTGTAGGTGTTTTCACAACATTCAGAACTACAAACCAATAATTTAAAAAATGCACAATGAACTGCCATTATAACCACCTAAATTAAATCACTTTCAGTCACTAATAACATCAGGACTTTATCTAGTTTTTAAATTAGAAATTATATAATAAAACATGAGAAAACAAAGTAAAAAGCTGGTGAGGTGTTTTTGTTATTAATAATTTATTTATTTATTAGCAGGTATTCCTGTTTCCATTTAAGCATTTGTTTACTTTCATTTTATTGCAGAGGTCTTTCATCCAGGACATTTTTTCACTTCAGAACCCTGGTGTTAGAACATAAGAATGGCCATACTGGGTCAGACCAAAGGTCCATCCAGCCCAGTATTCTGTCTGCCGACAGTGGCCAATGCCAGGTGCCCCAGAGGGAGTGAACCTAACAGGTAATGATCAAGTGATCTCTCTTCTGCCATCCATCTCCACCCTCTGACAAACAGAGGCTAGGGACACCATTCCTTACCCATCCTGGCTAATAGCCATTAATGGACTTAACCTCCATGAATTTATCTAGTTCTCTTTTAAATCCTGTTATAGTCCTAGCCTTCACAACCGCTTCGGGCAAGGAGTTCCACAGGTTGACTGTTCGCTGTGTGAAGAAGAACTTCCTTTTGTTTGTTTTAAACCTGGTGCCCATTAATTTCATGTTTTTATGTGTTTATGGAACCTTCAGTTCTTTTCATAACATTCCCTTTGTGTTGGTCTTTGAATTACTGGTGAGGCTACAGTCTGTCCTTGGCATGTTCTGAACTAGATCACCCTCTAACTTGTCAAGGACAGGCTATCTATTACGACTGTCTTGCTTGAATGGTGTTGTATCCATTTCTTGTGAAGACCTGGAAAGTAAATATCAAATATATCTCAAGTGCTTTTGCAGTTCATTGAGATGAAATCTGGGATGAGACTGATGCTTTACAGGAATGTGATCTATACTCAATATTTGTTGCTGGTGTTCTTGCTATGGTATGTTATAGGACAGCATACTGGACCATCCAACAGCATTTTTGAATATGTCATAAACCGTACTTCAGTCACACCATAACTCAAATCATTATTTTTTAAAATAAACTAACAACCTACCAAAGTACTTTAGTAAATACTTGGCATTTGTAGAATATTCTTTATGTTAAAGAGACAATGAAGGTTCTAAACTTCAGTTCAATTTGTATGCTGGGAGGAGGGGAGAGGAGAATCTGAGCACAGGAGCCTACATTCTCAAATCCACTAAAGCCACTTTGCACCACATATAGCACAAAATGGCAATAAAGCAACCATAGATGGCCTGGGGAGAATTCATACTGTGGATCTATCTAAACTGCAATTAAAAACCCACAGCTGGCCTATGCCAGCTTACTCAGGTTTGCAGGGTTTGCACTAAGGGGCTGTTTAATTGTGGTATAGACAATGAGGGTCAGGCTGGAGCCCAAACTCTAGGCCTGTGAAGTGGGCAGGTCCCAGAGCTCGGGCTGCAACATGAGCCTGAAGGTCTACCCTGCAATTAAACAGGCCTACGAACCAGAGTCAGCATGCATGGGCTTGCTGCGGGTGACTAATTGCCTTGCAGAAATACCCTGTGAAACTCTCCACTGATTGAAATCTGGTAAAGGCAACTATCCTATCTCCTGTGCCAGCAACCCCTTCACCTCCGGCATAAGAAGAAAGGGCATAGCATAATGTGGTGTGGGACAGATGGGAAGAGGATGGGGAATGGTGGAGCAGAGCTATGCTATTTTGGTGTAAGTTAGAGAAGGCACTGCGTAGCCCTAACCTTCATCAGGGCTGGGCAGCTGTGAATCAGGAAGCTGCATGTGGCTCCCTGACAGAGCCCCTCACCATTCTGTTTGAGCACTGTTCCATGAATAGATAATAAAACTGAAGAAATTGTGAAGATGGTTTAGATTGATGGGCAACACGAGGTTAGACATTCTCATTTCTACCCCAAATTTGTAATTTTATCAGGTCCTGATCTAAACAGCAACACTTGTAGCAAACTCCAAAGAATAAGGACATAGAAAGGTGAACTGAAGTTGAGAAATTAATAAGTTCTGTACGGTCTTCTGATTCTTAAATATTTTCTGGGAACCCCTTAACAAAACTCCAGTTTAGCAAATTATTTTATCCCTGTTTGTCCAATACACACTGCTGGTCAGTACATTTAATGTTTTATATCAGTGAATGTGTGAAAGCAGTTAGAGCCAATATTGTTCATAGTCATATGTGTGCACAGGAGACACTCACAAATCACATCCAGTCAAATATAGTTTCAGTCTACTGCTAGTGCCATACAGGCTTCTATTGCAGGCACTCTTCAATGTAGTCTTTAATCATGCCTTTTTTAAAGATTTACTCTGTATGTGTGTTATAGTCTAATACCTAAAAGCAGCACAGGTAGTGTCACAGTTGCTGAATTCAGAGTTCATAATACAATCCTGAACTGTGAAGAAAATGTTGTGGCTTTGTAATTCCTGAAAACATTAGAAGAGTTTCAAAGTAATGGCAACTCATTTACAAGAAAATAGGAAATAAAATAATTTTTTATTGCTTCTCAAACAGCCCTTTTTTGTATTACCTTTCCATAGTGGCACATAAGCTTTCAGTATGTTTTGGCATCAGGAAACACATACAACTGGCATTTTTGTATTGACCAAGAATTTATTTGTGCTGGTAAATTTAAGTCTACGCAAATCATTACACTGCAAAAAAGAAACATGAGAACTGTGTTAAACTTTTTAAGAGTTTACTTCTCCTGATAGACGTAATTCATGAGCACAGAATAAAAATGTGCTATCATCGAAAAGGGCAAAGATATATATGTGTGTAAAATACAGTGAAAGTGCCATCCAAATTAAACCACCCTTTTATAAGTTTATCTCCTATTTGGTAATGTGGTTGCTTAAGTTTTACTCATGTTGTTTAGAAGTACTTGCAAAACACTGAGTAGAATATAGAAAAGTGTAACTGCCAAGTCAATGGAGAAGGTCAGGTGATTATTAATGTGTAATATAGAACCTTTTCTCTTTAGACATCTTGTTTCAATTATAGAAATAGTCCCTCCTTGAGCCATATTGGTGGGGCAGTCCTTGAGAAGCATATGTTGCTGATGTCTATGCTCTGTCTGTTCTGTAGATGAGTATAGGATTTCATTCTCCAGGAAATTTGACCCCTTTTTCAAGAACTAAATTCAATTATAGTTTTTGTTGCTCATTATAGACAAAAAAGAAAAAAGTGTAAGTAACTTGCACCTTCCCTTACTCAGGATAAAATTGCAGGGCTTTCTATTATGATATGTAATAACTTTAAAAAATATTTATCAATACAATATTTAGACATTGATCAGATTTTTGTTTGTATTTCTAAAGGTATGCATTTCCTTTACATTTCTCTTAATACTGCTAAAAATGTTCAGCATACCTTTGGTTCATGTAAAAATATGCTGCCCTATAATCATTATTTATTATTTCATAGAATATCAGGGTTGGAAGGGACCTCAGGAGGTCATCTAGTCCAACCTCCTGCTCAAAGCAGGACCGATCCCCAGACAGATTTTCTCCCTAGATCCCTAAGTGGCCCCCTCAAGGATTGAACTCACTAACCTGGGTTTAGCAAGCCAATGCTCAAACCACTGAGCTATCCTTCCACCCCCCTCTCCCTGTCATTTGTATTGAGGCAGTGCCTGTGAGCCAAAGTCATGGACCAGTACCACATTGGACAAGGCACTATATAAAAACATCCCTGCGGCCCATGCCGCTTCCCGCAGCTCCCATTGGCCAGGAAAGGCGAACAATGGCCACTGGGAGCTGTGGGGGGTGCGTGCTTGCGGACGGTCAACATAAACAAAATGTCTCACGGCCCACCAGCAGATTACCCTGATGGGCCGCGTGCCAAAGGTTGCTGACCCCTCTGATCTACATGAATGTGACATAATAAAAATGACTATAGTAGAATATGAAGAATATGGCCTTATCTGGAGTATTGTATCCAGTTCTGATTAAAGGTCTAGAAACATGACCTAGGTTGGACATTAGAAAAAACTGTCAGGGTAGTTAAGCACTGGAACAAATTGGCTTGGGGCATTGTGGAATCTCTGTCATTGGAGATTTTTAAGAACTGGTTAGACAAACACCTGTCAGGAATGGTCTAGTTATTACTTAGTCCTGCCTTGAATGCAGGGGACTGGAATAGAAGCTAGGAATGGGCGACAGGGGATAAATCACTTGATGATTACCTGTTCTGTTCATTCCCTCTGGGGAACCTGGCATTGGCCACTGTCGGAAGACAGGATACTGGGCTAGATGGACATTTAGTCTGACCCAGTATGGGTGTTCTCATGTTCTTATATTCTTATGACCTATTGGGGTTCCTTCCAGTCCTACACTTCTATGATTCTATGTATTTGAAATATAGGGGGGGGGATGATGGAGAAATACTGTGAAGGAAAATGCTCATCAAATAAAGAAAAATGAGGGAAATACTTTCATGTATATGAGATAAGGCTTACTGGTGACTTAGTCAAGTTAAATTTGCATATTTGACAGAATATTCAGTGTCCAGCTAAGAACATCTAAGATATTGAGACAGAGTAAAGTATTAGAAGTAATGTATAAGACACAAACAAAACTCTTCTTCAGTTCTAAAATACCGTGTTTTGTGTCTTCAGGTAAAATAAAGTCATCACGTATGCAAAGGTTACCTAGTCCACCAGCTAATATGATGAAAATCATGTATCAATTTAATGAAAGTGACATCAGTGGAAATGGCATTTAGGCTTTGTCCTTATGTAAGATTATTTTATTTCCATTCCATTTGCCTGTAGTCTAAACGTATCCAATTCTAACTTGTAAAATGAACTAAATTTGGTATCATCTCCTTTTCCCTGTGCTAAAAGAGAAAGAGACAAGTGGGACAAAAGTCACAAGAACTTATTGTCAAAGTTGTTGTGGGATAATCTACTTTATACATTTTTGAAACCATCTGCCATGTATCATGTAGGCATCACAGTAAGATAATTTACTAGAGTATTTTCTCTGTTTACAGTATCATATTTAGAAATGTATGTTCTATCATTCTTCAAATAAGCCGTATTTGAATATAAAATTTCCCAAATTCTTCTACATATGTTAGTCGTTCTGTCAACATAGTCATTTGGTCAGATGACTATAACTTTCAGTTGTTTGGTCAAGTAATCATTTCACTTGCACATTTGACTAAAACTTAATGTATTCAGTAAAAAGACTGATTTTTTTATCATGATTCTAGACGGAGAGGGTAAATTAGTTCTGCAGACAAATTTTGCTTGTTATTTAAACAGGCCATCAGTCAAACTATACAGTAATGGAACTTCACTGATGAAACAGTAAGTTGAGTTTCACTATACATAGTATTTATATTTTTGTGAGTGCACTCTTCAGTTCTCTCTTGGCCTTCTTCCCTTTCATACTCTGCTGCAGGGGCACACCTCCAGTGTATCTTCCTCACTCTTTGTCTGTCTAGGGCAGTGGTCTCTAAACTTTTTACCTTGGCCCCACCCCCACCCCGAGCCACGGTTGACAGCTGGAGCTGGGAGCGGGGCCACCGTTGGGACCAGGGCTGCAGCTGGAAGCCAAGCCATGGTCAGGGCTGGGGGCTGATGCTGGAACCTCAGCTGGGGGTGGGTCTGTGGCTGGGACTGGGACTGGGAGTGGAGTCACATCCAGGGACTGAAGCTGGGGCCAGGGGCAGCAGGTTTGTATAATTTTTGGTGATGCCCAGAACAGGTCAAATCCCGCCCCCCCACATCTGCCTTGTAAGCCGATACATATTTTTTAAAATAATGTAAAAATGCGACGACTCTGGGCTGGGGCTAGGGATGAGGGGTTTGGGATGTAGGAGGGGCTCAGGCAGAGAGTTGGGGTGTGTGGGGGTGAGGGCTGCGGGGTAGGGCTTTAGATGAAAGGTTCACAGTGCAGGAGGGAGCTCAGGGCTGGGGCAGAGAGTTGGAGTGCGGGGGGGGTGAGGGCTCTGGCTGGGGGTGCGGGCTCTGGGGTGGGGTGGGGTGGGGCGGGGCAGGAGATGAGGAGTTTGGGATGCAGACAGGCTGCCCCGGGGCTGTGGCCAGAGAAGAGGACTCCCCCAACTCTCTCCCCGCCGGCAGCAGTAAGCTCTGGGGGAGGGATCCCCTTCTCCTCCCCGGCAGCACACTCACCTCACACCATTGTCACTGCACATGCTCCTAGGGCCCCTCTTAGGTCAGGGAAGCCCCGTCGCCTCCCCTGTGGTGGGTGCCAGGGGTGGGGGCTGCCATCACATGGGCGTCTCCTCCCCTGCTGCTACCCCTCACTGTAGCCTCATTGAGATGGGGCTGCCCCTTGCCCAGCATGGGGCAGGAGCAGTGACTGCAGGCGGAAGGTCCCCATGCTGGTGGAGAGTCCCACCGGAAAAGGGAAGAGTCCGTCCTTCTGAAGCGGAAGGGCAGGGGCAGGGGCAGCCTGGGGCAGCCTGCCCTGGCACTAGTGGTTGGGGATGCTAGGACCCTGCAGCGGCAGTTGATGCCGGGAGCCAGCAGAGTGGAGCTGCAGGGGGCAACCGCCTGCTGCCCAGGGCGCAGGCAGGGACACTCGGGGGGAGGCACGTGGGGGCAGCAAGTGGGGCTGGGGGAGAGACCCGGCCCTGAACATTGGTGGAGCCAGGAACCCGTACCCTGAATATTGCTGGAGCATGGGCACCATGGGCCCATATAACTCCCCACTCCTGACTGGGGCCATGGCCAGGGGATGAGGCTGGGGGTGGGGCTTGGGCCATGGCCAGGGCCAGAAGCAGGGCCGTGGCCAGGGCCAGGAGCAGAAGCGGAGCTGTGGCCGGGCCAGGAGCCAGGGGCTAAGTCTGGGGCCGCAGCTGGGGGTGGGACTGGAAGTGGAGCCGTGGCTGGGAGCATGGCTGCGGCTGGGCACAGGGCCAGGAGTGGAGTCACAGCTGGGAGCCGGGGCTGAAGCAGAGCGGGGGGAAGAATGGGACTGGGTGGCGCTCCCCTTTCTCCCCCGCATGGGGGCTGGCCTGGCCCCACAGCCTCCCCAAATGTTCCTCCACACCCCTGTAAGGGGGCATGTTCCACAGTTTGAGGATCACTGGTATAGGGACTTGCAGAACAGTGAATGTTTTTTCTCCTGAAACACATGTAACTATATCTTCTATATATTTGGTTCCCCATGGCTGAGGGGGACTTTGGCAGGATATGTGTTCATCTCTGCTGCTTCAGGGGAAGCTGGAAAAGATGTATCTTAATTGCCCTGTTTTGTACAGCTCTAGGGACTCAGTTGACGAGTATAGAAATTTGGCAGGGACATAAGGCCAGGTTTTCAAAGGTATTTAAGCACTTAAAGAAGTAGATAGGTGCAAAGGGAGTTAGGGGTCTAGATTCTCCTCTGAAAATCCCACTAAACACGTATGCTATCTGCTTCTCTAGGCACTTAAATACCTTTGAAATCTGACACATAGTCCACATCTTGTATATGCATTTCTTGGTGGTCTGGTAAAAATCCATTTTGATTTGGCCAAGTTAAAATGATTTAAAACACACACCTATGCATGCTATTTGGCCTTTTTGTATAATAAGATAGTTATCTGCCTTGCCTGGCACTCTGTGCATGCAGGTATTTGTAAGAAAGGAATATATGGAATGAGGCATGGCCTACAAGTTGTGCTTGACTTAATGCACCCATTGTGCCAGACTCTGCATTCTACTGGTATCTAGAATTTCTTTGTTTTACCATTTTTCTGCTTCAAAAATTCCTTGCAAAAAGAAAAACACATTAAAATATTGGCACTAGAAAGTCTGGAAATGCTGAAGTTATGATGGACCATACAATCTTAATTCTATCCCCTCTTTTGCATATGCATTAAATAGTCTTTGAGTTATCAGTGAGTTTTGCATTGTCCTTTCTAATATTTTTCAAAAGATTATTTGAAAATTTTACATCTCAAAAGATATGTCTTATCATAGTAACTCACTTTCAATTTAGCAGGGAATAGAAGCTATATTAGCTCCATCCTCAATAAAATCATGTTTGGTCAGCTTAAGGTCTCTCTAGTTGCTTTGAGTGGTAGGGTGCAAATCAGGGGAGATAAGGATTTTCTTGCCTTTAGATTCCAGAGCTTTCTTTTTCCTTGCAATATGAAGGATTCATTATTTTATTTCTGATATCATACAGGGAAATTAACAAAGTCCCAGATGAGGTGTCTGATCCCTCTCTACCACAAGTATAGATCTTTACATATAAAGAGGCCCATCTTTCACAGTTAAATCAAGCAGTTTAACAATCAAGTTAAGCAAAAAATCAAGTGTTCAGAGATTTTTTGCCCCTGCTGGAATCCCCAGTATTCTCATGTGTCTTGTTCTCAGTTTGTTTTCCAGATTTTTAATTTTCCTTTCTAAGATCATACTGTTTTAGTTTTGGAAATACTTTCCTTTGTTTTTTTTTAGTTGTGTCTACTCTCCCATCTAAATTGTTGATCTGAGAATAAATTGTCTCCAATTTGTGTCATACACATGTCATGAAGTTTGCAAAGCATCGAATTTTGCAACGATTTGTTCAAACATTTCTCTTACTCCCTGGTCTTATGTGAGGCAAATCAGCATGTTAGCTAATTTGCAAAAGTGGTGCCAGCGGACCTTCTGAGTTTTTGGAAGGTTACTGCTTGAAAACATTTTCTGCTGTCTTGTTTTTGAATTTTGCTATCCATCAAAGTTTACAAAATCTATCCTTAATAAAATCTGACAGGTTTAGAAATATTTTGTCTTTATAGGCAAAAGTCATCAGGAACAGTTCTCCATGTTGGAAGCAAGATTCTGTCTCCTTGTTTCAACTTGCATTTAACTTCAATGGAATTAACACAGATAAACAACTTTCCCTATATTTTTCCTTTTTCTGTGATCCTCAGTACTCTAGGTTATTATTCTGTCTTGTTATTTAAAAATCAAATCTTCCCAAGGTGTGAGTACCTTATGAATTTGAAACATTTTACATCTCATCTGCTATGACTGCAAAGTTGCATCAGCATCAGAATAATGGGGTTTTATTTTCTCACAAGATTTGCACCTCTTGATGAAATAGAGATCCATACAAGTC
Source organism: Trachemys scripta elegans (assembly GCF_013100865.1). Lineage (NCBI taxonomy): Eukaryota > Metazoa > Chordata > Testudines > Emydidae > Trachemys > Trachemys scripta. The sequence goes on along the minus strand of NC_048300.1, from coordinate 85,100,912 downwards.
TGCTTTATTCTTTGCTCATAAGTAGATGTGCTTCCTGCTTTCTAATGATGGAATGCACCAACAGGTAAAGTGTCAGGAGTAAACAAAGAAATGTTAGAATACACCTCTTTCTAGGTCCGCATAGCCAGACTGTGCCTATGTTTTACAGATTGTTTCTGCATAACCTCTCTAAGATACAGCCTTTCTTAGCCATCCACAGAGCTAAAACTCTCATCCAGGCTGTCATAATCTTATATCTCAATTACTGCAACATCCTTTTCTCTGGCCTTGATTAATGTAATCTGCTCATATCCACTGAGAAATGCTGCTTCAAAGAACATTTTCCTATCCTGTCTCTTTGACTATATCACGCCTCTCTTTGTATCCCTCCATTGGCCCCCTTCTCTGTTGCATCAACCATAAAGTGGCTGTCTTCACCTTTAAGGTCCATAACAGTCTGTTCCCACCGTACCTACCATTTCTCATTTAGTATCAAAAGGTCGACTCTCACCTCTGATCATTTCACAACATCAGCCACCAACACGGACTTGTTGAACGTACAAACAAGCAGCTTTGTGCTTTCTCCCATGTGGCCCCTCATGCTTGGGAAGTGCTCTCCATAAACATCACCAAAGCTACATCATTATCTACCTTCCAAACTCTCCTCAAAACTCTCCTTTTCCATGATAACTACAAAAAAACTCAACCACAGATAGGCTGCTGGTGTGCTGAGATCACTTGCTATCTTGCTGACCAATATTGTCTTGTTGTTTTTGTTCTGTGTTTGTACAGCACCTAGCACAATGGGGTCATGGGCTGTGACTAGTACTCCCAGGTGCTTCTTTAATACAAATAATAAATAATAATAATGTGGTGATGTTAAATACTAATGCAAAGGTCTTCTCTAAATGAAGTTCCAAACTAATTAGTCACCATGTCAATATTTTCCCCATTGTTGTCTACCTAATTTGACCAAGCTATTTAAATTAATAAAAGTAACTAGAATTTTATTTGGCTGTAAGCAAAGGCGTGAAAGATTACATTCACCCAAAATTATTGGTTTACTTTAATTCAAGAGCTGAGTGAATAATTCACAGCAAATAATTAGTTTGATAAATTTACCCTTTTCTGCTTATAAAATGTTTGTGAGCAGATCACAATTTCCTCAATTTTATTTATTGTTCTGATTTACTGAAAAATATTTTAGTCTCTTTTCAGTAAATTCAAGGTGAATAATTAGCTCTGAGTGGTTGGTATTTCACTAAGATACTAACAGGAATGAAAAGTGCCCCTGAGGCAGGGAGAAGGGCATGCAGTCCTTCTCAGTCAACACCCATAGCCCTGACTGGTTTGAAGCCAACCTGACTTTTGGGTGAGGAAAGGAATACCTTAGACACTGTCAAGAGCCAACTTTCAAGTTGTTGGCTGGGACAGTGAATACTTGGGTCAGAACTATGAAAGATGGGAGAGTTCTGGCCCAAACAAGATTATTGGCTGATATGCTACAAGAGTTGCTCTGTAGGGGCCCACTCCTGTAGACCTTAATCATGTGAGTAGTTCTATTGATTTTTATATTCATATGATTAAGTTCTGAAAGACTGGGCTTATGATCTGTGTTTTTAATTAGGCTAGAGTTTATTAGGATCTTTTGGATGACAGGGAATAGATTGTTAAGCAATTTGAATCTTGTTTGCCTCCCCTCAGGTGCATAAATCCACCTGCAGGAAAATTCAAACTTCAGTATAAAGACTAAGATCTCCCTAATAAGACTGCAGAGAGTTGGGATCAAGCAGTTGGAATCAAGAAAGTGTCCCTTTTAGAAAACAACGCTAGGTAAATTATCTAAGTATTTATACCGCACTAGACTCTTTATCGTAGGATCAGCATTCAAATGGCAGTTAGTTCATTGAATAAAAATATATAGTTGTTTAAAAGTTTCATTTCCATCAAAACCTTTTCCTTGCCCATCTATATTCATTCTAAGAAATGCATTAAGTGAAATTACAAAGTCTTCTGAAGTCCCTTGCTAGTTTACTTTCTGCTTACTGCTTTCCAGAAAAGTGGCCTCAGGTAGAATATGACAAACTGCATTTTAATGGGAATGCTTTCAGCTGTTTATTCCTCTTTTGGGTACTGAAATAATGCCTTTTTATTAATGAAGTGAAATCACTAATGCTTTCATCTTTAAGAAATATAGAAAAGCATAACTATATTAAAAATAGAAAACACTGTGGCTTGCATTTCAGCCATAAGAAATACTACATGTTGTGAAGAAAAATAAATATGTGATCTGCCCATAGCTTTTACATGATAGCAGAGAGGGAATGATTGATATTGGGTTAGTCATTTACGTATAGCTCATCTGTGTTTTATTTCTGATCCTGTCAGACAGAAAGGAACTACCAATTTTATTAGGGCTGGTGATGTACTCCATACTTGTAGTTTTATTACCTGTTTGAGAAGCTACAAAATATTGGCGCTCTTTAATAACAAGCACTTTATGTTTCCTTGTGTCAGCAAATTTCCTGGATTAATACCCTCTGTTAGATTGATAGAATCCTACAGTGCTTTTTTATAAGGTTCTGGGGCACTGATTTCTGAAGGAGCTTGTAATAAACTAGCGGGAGGCCTTACATATACATCCTTTTTTTTCTTTTGCTTGAGTCATATGACTTCCTTCTGTGTCATGTTTAGTTGCAATACCTGTTTTTGTTCAAACTCCCCTCAGTGTTGCTATTAGTTTCTCTGAGATTTTGACAGTTGTACCATCAAGGACTGTATCACTCCAGAGTCCAGACGAATCTCTTCTTATAAAGATAATAGATGGTTGATAACTAAATAGCTGTCTAATCTTATCAATACACCTAAAAGGTTTGTATATGTTATTAGGTTTGCTGAATAATAGACCAGGAAAAGAGAGTTAGAGAAAACCAAAAGAGAAGTCTTATTTATTTTAGTTACAAACCTAAATACTTGTGGGCTTCTTGTGCACTGCAGAAACTTACTTTACATCTTTATTAATTTTTAATTTATGACAGTTGCACTCCATGGTAACGTACGGCAAAGAATTTTAAAAGTGATAAATATGTGGAATGAAGTATGAGAGACTGCATAAAAAGGAAGTCCACCTTTTGATAATACCAGTTTTATTTTTGGGGGCCCGATTCAGCAAAGCACTTAATCTTATGCTTAAGTTTCAGGAAAGTCAATGGTCATATGAGTCAATTTAGGAAGAAGAGGTGGGTAAAGCCTAAGATTTTACTCTGATGTAACCCTTCTACCAGGTGGAGCCAGCAGCAACCAGGGTCAGGTTCAATATTTAGGGGTTCCTTTCCATCGATACAACACCGAACCGTCTCAAGCCCCTACCCAGTAACCTGGGAAAATTACACAACACTCCTGGGTGCCTCTGAGAGGCAATACTTACCCTCTCGCAAGCACAGAGTCTGAGTGTAGAAAAGGAACTTTTAATAAAAGGATGGAAGTAACTCAGAGTTAATTTGGGAAAACACCACAAACAGGGTTCATAAAAATAAACCGTGAGTAAAAGACTTACCCCCATGTAGGTTGAGCCGTGCCCTTTTCCCCTAAGGTTCTTAAGTCCAGCAACCCAAAAGTCCCTTTCACATGCCCGACCTGTCTCTGCACCCCACTCACAGTTGCTGTCCTTGGTCAGTGCAGACCCAGAGTTCAGTGGTGTATCTGCAGAGTTCACCTCCCACCCTGGGTAGGGGGGTAAAGAGGTATCTTACTCAATCTGCTGGCTGCTCACCGGCCACCTGCTCACCGCTCTTGTTGCGCTCCTCCACCAGTCACCCAGCTAGCTCTCGTTGTGCCTGTCCACCGCTACCCTGCCACGAGCATGGACGAAGGTGCCTTGAACTCCCAGTTGACCATCCAATATTGTTGATTCTAGAGCTGGTCAGGAATTTTTTTGACTAATGAAAACATACATATGAGAGCATGAGAGTGTGCTATCTCAGATCTTCTGAAAATTTTCACCAAAAAACCTTCAACATCACTGAAATAAACAGAGCAGGGACTTGAACCTAGGTCTCTGACATGTGAGGTGTGTGCCCCAACCACCAGATTATTGGCTATTCTGGGATTTATATCTTTATTTTTTGTGAAAAATTCAAAAAGTCTATTTTTTGTTCTAATACAGAATGAAAACAAATCTGAATACCTTGAAATTTTTGCCAAATGGAATTATTTTTTTCCAGCTGGCCCCATTGTAGACAGAAGCCATTTACCCTACTGCCTCCCCTGACCACTTCCAAATCCCAAGATCAGTTTCTGTATTCAACAGTGGATAAACACATTAACTGGATTTTTTTGATAAAATGGCCAAAACTGAAATAGTTATCAGTGCTGACATATAAATACCATCGTTAGATTTCAGAACTGAGATGACTGGGGCTATTTTTTCAGTCTTTCTGCAGAGTCAGTATGACAATACTGCATTGTTTTAAATTTGTAAAGTAGCTTGACAGGTATGGTATTCAGACTTGTTGGTCCTGTTGTGACAGACTTCATTTTTCCTACTTATAGCTCCACATCTCCTCTTTAAACAAACAAACAAAAAAATCAGATCCTGCACCTGGGGTCACAAGCCCTTCACATGGTGTCTGGGTTTTTTGGATTTTAGCAGAAGAGCTTTTCCAATATTCAGCAATTCATTACATTTATTTCCTGGAAAACTGAAAATTGTCCATCAGACATTCTTATTCTTTCAAGTGGGAGCATTCTGTAGAGTGGTTTGTTCATATGAGTGTTTCTCCCCAAATATGCCCCGTTATTAAATTTAACCTGGACTATCACTTATCTTTAAGTCAAATTCAACCATATAAAGTCAGTGAGGGTACATCTAGTAACGTTCAAGACTCTCCATTTGAATCAATAGTCTCCCTGTTTTTCCCTTCTCTTTTGAAAACCTTCTTAGTAGCCAACATCAGTTGGAAGAGTGCATGAGAAACTATCTCTCATAGCTGACAGATCTGCCACTTTATTCAACAAAGATAAGGTGCTGATGTTGTTCTATACAAACTTTTGTCAAAGGCAATGAGAAAATTACATGAAAAACTAATCTGTAACTCTTCTGTTCTTCTGATACAAAGTTCCAAAGGCTGGTTGTTAAAGGGGCCACTGATTACTACCTGGGTTGAAATTTGCTAGCAGAATATTGTTTACTAATTTGTTTTTTAAAGAAATATATTTTTTAAAATAATTTTAAACTAATTAAGTTTAATAAACATGTACCTCTGACAAACGAACTAATCCCTTAATTTTTTTTATTCAATACTTTTGAAGATTTAGAATCAATTTAATGTCTCTGAGCAAATGATACAAAATGGTAATTGCCTGCACTTTCTGATTCTTAGTATTCTGCTCTTCTCTACTAACAGCTGCATGCTTCTTTGCTGTTTTTAATTTTATTTGAGATGGGATTTTTTATTTTCTTCATTTTCATCCATTTGAATCTGTGATTTTAGATAAATGAGTCTTATTTCCAAAATTGTTTATTTTATTACCAATTGTCAATACACAGAATTTAGATACACTGATGGAAAAGTAAAGGTGTATTGTTGATTGTTCTGAGGTTTTCAGTTAATGTTAAAGATGATCTTGAAAGGTTTCTGACTTCCTAAGACATGAGCTCATTGTTTCATTTGCCATGGATATGCATGAAAGAAGGGGCATACACATATAGTAAATGTGGTGAAATTGGCTGCAACTTTATTAACATAAATTATTGTATTAAATACAATGTTTGTGCACAGATAATTTCTTCAGAGCTGAATTCTAGGAAGGGATATGCTCCATTCTCCACACTTGAATATCATCATCAGAAGGGCACACCTTGGCACACCATACTTGGGACTTCTGAACCTGACTCTTGTCCCTGTGGCAGCAGTGATTCCTCCAGAGCCCCCTGAAATTGTGGGTCCCCTACCCTACCCTACCCTTCCCTTCCCTACCCTACTGTCTATAATGAAGCTGCATTCACAACATTTCTTACATTGCTTAGGACTCAGGGCTATTGTCCAGTTTTGTTAGAGGAGAATACTCAACTTAACAGATGGATAACAAAAGTGGAATTTATTATTTTAAAATGTATTCAAAATAAATATGCATATTATTACTAATAATGTTCTTTTTTTATTATCTGTTTTGCAGTAGCACCCAACAGCCCCATTGGGATCAGGGACTAGTTGTCCTAGGGACTGTCCTTACTTATAGAAAGCCAGGTTCCTGCCCCCAAAGTTTATAATCTAAATAGACAAGACAAACAAAGGCGGGGGGCGGGGAGGAGAAGGGTATTGAAGTATTTAAGCAAAGTGTTCAGAGTGATGATTGGCAAATGTCATATTGGTGCCACAGCCATTCTTGTTGTTTTAAGTTTTTGCTTTTTAATTAATTATTGAGGCCTGAATCAGATGAGAGGGAATGGCAAAAAAGGCTAAATTAGAAGTAGTAATGGGATGCAAAAATGGAATGAGGGGAAGAAGGTGGAGGGAAGGACAGAGAGGAGCACAGGGAAGGAGGCTGGGGGAAGGGGAAGAGTGAGAGAGAGTGTGTGTAGAAGGAGATCAGCATAAATAGCCAGTCATCAGAGACTAATAATTCCAGAGTTCAAACTGTAGAAAGGAGCGTTTGATGACAATGGTTGTATATAGGAAATTGTGAAGTCATTCTTGGGAGGTGTGGTGAGTAGAATGCTCTGCCATTTGATGGCTTCCTGTACCTCCTATTCCTCCCCAGCACCTGTGACTAGGGTTGCCAACTCTGACTGAAGCTATTCCGGGAGATTCCCCCCCCTCCCCCCCCCACTCCCCAACATGATAGAATGTCATTTTCTTAAAATATCCTACCAAAATCTCCCAGATTGCTTTCAATAGTCACTGGGAGTCCGATGCCGATTTCGGGAGATTCCAGGCCAATTCTACCTGTGACTGACGGAAAGAAGAAGGGGAGAGGGTGTGCTTGGGGCCTAGTACTGCTCTGCTCCAAGTTCAAAGGTAGGAGGGATGACTGGGGAAAGTATAGAGATGCAGTAGTGTAAACAGCTCTTGGTAATTTGAGATCTTAGCCAGAACTAATGCTCTCAGCTTCTGCCTAAAACTGTATTCCTCCTATAATTTTTATGATGGAATGTAGTTCTACAGTAATTTTTCTTCATAAAAGTAAACGAAGAAATGTTCAATAATATTATAATTAAAAATAGTTTTCCTGTCTGATTTTTGTATTTTGGATTTTTACTTCCAGCGTTTGTCCTTTTTCAAGTTTTCATGTTAACTTTTAAATCATCCAGACATAAAAAAGTTATTGGATATTTTTCAATACTATGAGATTTTTGAAATAGTTTAATCATTTAAAATAGAATTCCTGCTGTCTTCTTCCAGTCAAGTAAAAATACTTTAAAAGATTGTTTTGTGAATATTAGTCTATATCATATTATTTTAAATGTATCTCATCCATTTTGGCCTCATGCTGCACTCATTGGGAAACCAATTCCCCAGTTGTTTCCTTTAGGGCATCGATTCTGCAAGCACTTAAGCATCTGCATAATTTTACTCCTTTGGAGTAGTCCCATTGCTTCAGTGGGACTACTCCCATAAGTAAAGTTACACACATACTTAAGTGCTTGCAGAATCAGGACCTAAGTAAAGGAAAGTTTTAAATGAGCAAGAAATTCCGGATTGGACTCTGGGGCTTGATCCAAAGCCTATAAAAGTCAATAGGAGTCTTTCTGCTGATTTAAATGGGCATTGAATCAGGATCTTTATTATGGTTACACTGAATATATACTATCTATTGAATCTCATTTCTTGTCTATCATTCCATATAAATTCATAATCTTCTTATCCATAGTCTGCTAGCCATGCTTTATGTACAAATCCCTCTTGCTCAACTTGTTTTCTACACATTGTCAGGCAACTCATATGAAATAACATGTAGAAATTAAATAATTTACACTATTCTAAAAGGATAAGTAGACTTGTATTGTGTTGCTTTCTAATTATTGGTTTGCAAATTCCTTCTTACATTCTGTGTAAAATAGCAATGACTGGATTAACATTCAGTGAATTTTGTAGAGTTCGGTCCAATAAAAAGATGAAAAAATGAATCATATTAAAATGACATTGTTTATTTCTGCTATTTTTTAGAACTTCAGTACCAGTGAGACTTGATAGTTAAATAGAAATTGTATTTTTATCAATTTTTATCCCAATAACTTTGTTATTAAAAAAAATTAAGAATTACTTTTAAAAAGCTGTTATGTTTATAATGCTCTGATTTACATTAATTTGTGGGTGAATATTACCTTTAGTCTTACATGATAGTTCCCCTGGGTCTTCCCATACTCTTGGAGGTCAGGCACAGGAAATTGACGTAAATGAAGAAGTATGAAGTGCTGTTGTAGCCATGTTGGTCCCAGAATATTAGAGAGACAAGATGGGTGAAGTAATATTAATGCACCAACTTTTGTTGGGGAGAGAGACAAGCTTTCGAGATTACACAGAGCTCTTCTTCAGGTCTGGGAAAGGAACTCTGAGTATCACAGCTAAATACAAGATTGAACAGATAATTTAGCGTAAGTAGTTAGCACATAAAAGGACTGTTCAAGGTAAAGTGGCCCATAAACACCCTTGTAGTCATAGGACAAAAAAGGGGGGGGAGTAGTGGATTACAGATTGCTGTAATAAGCCATAAATCCAGTCTCTTTATTAAGACCAAGATTTTTAGTCTCTAGCAAAGTTATGAATTTAAGCTCCCAGGCTCATCTTTTGAAAGTGTGAATAGGTTTCCTTTGAGGATGAGGACTTATAGGTCAGATACTGAGTGATCACTTTGTGAAAAGTGTTCACCCACAGGTGATATAGGGTTTTTTTTGGTCTTTTATTTTCCTGTGTGAGTTCATTTGAGAGCATAGTGATTGTCAGGTTTCACCCAAATAGTTGTTATTGGGGCATTTAGTGCACTGGATGAGTTACGCCACATGTTGTCATAAACATGTAGGACCCATGAATCTTGAAAGGTGTGTTGTGGGGGGTGTTAATCACTGTAGCAGTGGAGATATGTCTGCAGGTTTTGCTCGATTGTTCTGCCAGAACAATCGAGGTGCCACTTTGAGTTGGTGTGTCCTGGTCTGTGGAGAGTTTTGTTCTGATGATGAGCTTGGAGAGGTTGGGGTGTTGTCTGAAAGCCAGAAGAGAGGGTTCAAGAAAGATTTCTTTCAGGATGGGGTCCCCATTGAGTATGGGCTGTAGTTGTTTGATGATACCCAGTATGGGCTCCAGTGTGGGGTGGTAGGTGACAACTAGGGATGTGTGGTTGGAGGGGGGTTTATTTCTGTACTGAATCAGGTTCTCTCAGGGTATTTGGGTGGCCTGTTCCATGATGCAATCTACTTCTCTGCTGGAGTTTCCTTGTTTGGTTAAGGTGGTTTGGAGTGTATAAAGGTGTAGATCCTGGACTTTCTCCTCAGAGCATGTTCTATGGTACCTGAGTGCCTAGCTGTGGATAATCGATTTCTTGGTATGTTTGGGGTGATTACTGGATCTATGAAGGTAGGTGTGGTGGTGAGTGGGTTTCTTGTATAGAGTTGTCTGGGGGTTCCATTGTTGAAGCTGATTGTGGTGTCCAGGAAGTTGATGCTAATGTGGGAGTGTTCCAGACAAAGTTTAATGGGTGGGGTGGTTGTTGAAGTTGTGGTGGAAATCTATGAGGGAATTTAAGTGGTCTGTCCAGAGGATAAAAATATCATCAAAGTACCTCAGGTATATCATTGATTTTGTGGTGCATTTGTCCAGATATTCTTCTTCAATGTGGCCAATTAAGAGGTTGGCATATTGGGGAGCCATCCTAGTACCCATGGCTGTTCCCAGGGTTTGGACAAAGTATTTGTTGTTGAATGTAAAATTGTTATCCTTGCCACCATGAATGTCACTCCCCTATACACCAACATTCCTCACAATGATGGCATAGCTGCCTGCCTCAAATATTTACAATACAATGAGCAACCCTCAGATATCCACCCCAAACACATCACCAGACTCATCCATTTTGTCCTCACCCTTAACCACCAGAGCAGGTAAGACACGTGCTCTGGTGGTGGCCACACGCCTTCAGACTTTAGGTGGCAGGGCCCTTCTCCCCAGCATCAGCCTCCTGTTGGGTTCACATCCCCTGTGTGCAGGGCCGGCTCCAGGCACCAGCTCAGCAAGCAGGTGCTTGGGGCGGCCAAGGGGAAGGGGTGGCACATTGGGCTCTTTGGAGGCAATTCGGCGGCGGGTCCCTCTTGGAGGGAAGGACCTGCTGCCGAATTGCCGCCGAAGAAGAAAGTGGCGCAGTGGAGCTGCCACCGATTACGATCGCGGCTTTTTTTTTTTTCCGCCGCTTGGGGCGGCAAAAACCCTGGAGCCAGCCCTGCCCATGTGAGTCCAGCCTTCAAGGTCCTTTGTCTGGCAACGTCTTCTTCTTTGACAGTTGTCCCTGTGAGTGCTCCACTTCAGGTGTTGGTGCGCCCCGGCGCTGTCAATCAGAGATTTACGGTAGCAGTGTCCACATGGGTCATGCATGCGCAGTAGGTGTCTCGCAGTGCTGTTGGCACTTCATGTAGCATGCGCATGACCCGATCCCACCAGTTCCTTCTCAACCATCCTGAGTCTGAGACGGAGCTCTGGGGTAGTGTTCACCACTCTTCCAAAAATCTTAGAAATTGTTTTAAAATAGATAGTCACTTCAAAAGTTACAGTTATAGTTAGTTTTGATTAGATAGAAGAAGTGGGCTGTAGCCCACGAAAGCTTATGTTCTAATAAATTTGTTAGTCTCTAAGATGCCACAAGTACTCCTGTTCTTTTTGCGGATACTGACTAACACGTCTGCTACTCTAAAAAAAAATGTTTTTCTCTCAGTTTTCCCTTTCCCATAGTTTCTCCACAGTGGGGTCTGTTTAACTGTTGAATGATGCCTGGCTCTCCAGGCTTTAAGAGATGTGGCTCATGCCGCAAAGCAATGCCCATTTCTGATGGACACTCATTATGTGTACGATGTCTCGGTGAGGCGCATATCCCACAAAAATGCGCTCACTGTAGTAATTTGAAAGCGAGAGCCTGGTGAGACTGAGATCTCTGCTTGAAAATGATCCTGATGGAGAAAACTCTCTAACCAGAGACAGACCAATGGACCACCCCCTCTGTGGGCACCCCCTCTTCAGCAAAAGGGGACATGCCTTCCTCTAAAAGATCAAGCAAGAGAGTGCAAACATCACTGTACAGAGCACTATAGAAACAACAGCGATCTCCTGCCAGGTTGCTTCCCCTGATGCCCACCTATGATACTCCAGGCACCTCTGGCACTGCTAAGTCCCGTGACAAGGAGACAGAGTCAAGGCATAGAAAGAGACATGCCTCCTCCATGACACCAACCTCACTTGTGAGGGTCTTGGTGCCGAGCCTCTCCCCAGGCACCATGCCTCCGCCTCCGGTACTGACGTCACAGTAGGCACCGATAGAGAAAGCCAAATCGGCACCAGCCGCGCCGATTAAAGCACCACAGCATTTGCCAGAACCAGCAAAAGCATCTCCATTGGCACCAATGGTACTGACATGAGCTACGCCACAGAAACTGCGCCAACATAGAGATTTAACTGTCTCTTCAGCACCGCAGTCCCCTTTGTTTGCCATCGAGGGCTTGCCCGAACATTATAGTGTGGAGCAACATACTTCTCCTTCTGCTCTACACATATCCAGCAATGAAGATGATGAGCAGGAGCCATGCAACTTCCAAAGGATCGGAGACTACCATGGGGACCTCTGAGACCTAAAAACCAGTATAGCCAGGCAGCTCAACCGTGGTATGGACTCCCCGTGGATATACCTACCAATGGCCTTCCCTATGCAATGGGCACCATGGGAACCATGGACGGCTTACAGGGGTCATCATTCCAGGCCACCTACTGCTCATAGAGGCAAACTGAGATCATCCCATGTCTCCTATTCCACAGATATTGGAAGCTCAGGACATTTTGGATGAAACTGAACAAGGCATAGGACCAGGAAATCACATGAACTGCATACAACTCTTCCCCCTCACTGGATGAAGAAATCATGCCACCACCTCCTACCATGGCTGATGACTTTAAACAGTTTCAGGAACTGTTCAAATGAATTGCTCACAGTCAAGACATCCCATTAGAGGAAGTTCAGGCAAACCAACACAAACTTGTACTTGATCTCTCAGCTCTTGTCAGTGCCATATTTCCTGAAATCAAATGCTTAAAAGGGATATTAAACTCCAGTGTTAAAATATTCATGGAGTGAAAGAGAAAGTGAATTGAAATAGTCTCCTAATCAGGGAAAAAACACAAAGCTGAGTTTGACCATAAGAATCTAGTGAGAGTGATCATCATTGCAGGACATAAAGAATCTCCATCTCACTATAGGACCAGGGATAGAATCTTTACCAACTGTACAGTACTGTAGTCCTCTGATGAAACAAATACATTTTAAGCCCTTACTTATTTCTTTCCTTTTTTCGCATTCATCCAACTCATTTCTTTGGCCTTAATGTTAGGTGTGACAGTGCATTAGCCAAGCTGTCTCATCCATTCAGGCATTTTATCAGCTATACGAAGACAGATGTTAAATAGCCTGAACTAAATTGAAATTTTGATGATTCTCTTGAGATGGGTTGATAGCAAGAGGCACACTGGTGGCAGTGGAGATATGACCCTTTTTATAGTTAAGAGGAAGAAGGGGGCAGAGTTTTCTTAGAAAAACTTACTCTACCCACTAACAGAAAACTTCTTTTCATTCTTTGATTATCACTATGAAGTGAGGTAGTTGTTTCATAGTTAAAGCTGAATCACTCTCCTGTTATAAGCCTAAAAGTAAATTGATCCCCCAGAGACTTTGCATATTGTATCTCATCCCACAGTAGAGTTTTTCTGGGAAGTTTAGTGAAACTCAGAAGAGGTGTTGTGAAAAATTAACTGTCATTCATCTTTAGTTTAGTTAGTTGCAGCGATTTATTACTCATGCTGCTAGATTTCCTGCTCTGCTCTGCTCTGCTCTCACTTCTGCCAGTGCCTGTTTCAAGGGCTAGGATAACTTTTCCCACATCACATAATTGGCAGCTGGCAGTGTTGGTTTTCTCCTTTTTCCCCATCTTTTTTTCTTTTCTTTCTTTTTTTTTTTAACATACATTCCTCTAATGGTCTAACCCAGGGTAGACCTTTCATATCTGTTGCAACTTTGTGGCTGGCATCCAATGTGAGCTATTAGAGATACTGGGGGCTTATAGTACCATTACAGATATAAGTGACTTGTAATACAAATATTGGCTTGGTTGCATTTGGCTGGGGACCCCAGCTTTCTGTTGCAGGATGAGGGAAGGCCATGAGTGTCTGGTGCATAAAATGGCACCTTTCATCCCTCACATGAAAAAAAGAATCACAAGCCCCTGCGATCATCTTGGTCCTGATTTCCAATTGATTTTGCAAATGAGATCTAAGCGTAGCCTCCTGCTAAGGTTTGGGTTTGATCTTAATGGCAATTTGTTATAGAATCACACTGGACTATCCCTGCTGGATAGTTTGTGGGAAGGAGCTACATTTTAGTTCCTCACTGGTTCTTACACATTCTTAAATTAAACTTACAGTATTTTGTTTAACCATATTCCTGTGTGTGGTGTCTTATTTGCTGTGCCGTTGGACCAATGCAGTTTTGTATGTTTTTAATAGTAATAGGGAGGCAATTGATCCTCCTATTAGCTTTCAGTATAGGATTTTTTTGTGGATATGGCTACAGTAACTCTGCATCTTTAATTTAATGTGCTCTTTAAGTGCTATTTTTAATTTTTACTTGAAGAAAGTAGACTTCAGTTTCATTAAGTTCTTCAGATGATATGATAGTTATATTTGTTATATAGTGATATTATGTAAGTCACAAAAGTTTCAAGCTTTAAAAAGTATTCAAATTAATCTAGCCAAATGCAAAATGCTATATTTGCATCCTGATTCTAGAGTTGTCAAGTAGCAAGGAAAAATTACTTTCTCTTGTTAGCTATGAATTACAGACCATGACTGTATTATGACAGAAACAACACATAAGAGCACTGAGGAAAAAATTCTTACTTGGTGTTGCTAAATTAAAGTTACAAGAGGAATTCCAATCCAGCTAACTTCAGGTGTGAATTCTCTTCGGATACTTGATGTGCTCATGTTTGACTAAGGAGATTTGAACAAACAGACTCAAACAAAAAATATATAAACTTTTCTTTATAAAGTAAATCAGTAACAAAGTGTAGCATTAGAATTTAAATTCCATGCTGTTTTCTCTTAGCTTAGCTTGTGGATACTGAAAGAGAAAACATTGTAGAATTGATATTCCAGTGCTTTTTGTGTTTGAGTTTGTTTGGCCAAGGAGATCTGAACAAACAAGATGATGTCATAGTATATGAAAAGAATCTACAATTGAAGTCAAGGTGGATTTAGATTTTTTCTGTTTCTGTCACAATGAAATGATGATTGTAACTTAATCAAATCAAAACCATTTTTCATCAGAACATTCAAGGGCATTTCTCCTCATTGAGGGCTTATTTCATTGCCAAATTTCAACAACTTAAAAAAGCAGCAAGAATTTTCGGGGGCAGGAGGTGGAAGGAATGGGATGGGGAGGGGCAACTTTCCCTATTCAAAATCTCACTTGAAAATGAAAGAACAGTTGTTGCTCAAGCTTTCCATCAGATTTCATCAGCAAGCAGAGAGGCCGAGCAGAGAACATTTCAGTCACAGTAGTCACCAGCTGCCAGACCTGGCCCTGGGGCCTGTTAGCACAGAGTATAGATTAGATGAGTCTTCTGGATGCTCTGTTTTAGTCCAAGGACTGAACTAGTGTTGAGATGGCTCCATGATTGTGGGCGCTTTAAAGATGTCTTAAAACCAGCGTTGGGCACCCTCTTTTATCAGCTCTAGTAAATGCTCCTCAACTACATCTGAGAGTGGGGCCTTACAGTTCAGTAGTTTAGCTACATTAATTTAAAAGTGTCCACACCAGGGGATTGAAGTTAATTTAGTTAAATTTGTTTAAAAAATGATTTTAGTTAAATTGATGCAACTTCTGTGTATAAGCCTTCAGTGTAAGTGGAACAGAACTCAGTTTCAAGTAAGCAACGTAAGATCACTTTTTTTTTTCATAAGAAAGGAGTAAGTATAGAATTCACAAAACAAGTTTGTTAGAAACAGTAATATCCGATGTATGACTCATCCTTCCTTTCTCTTCCCATCCCATCCTGCTTCATTTAAGTTATTTCCTGTAGTGTTTCTATAAAGTTCAGCATTGTATAGGTTTCTTTGAGTTTGAAGAATTCTTGCAAGTGATTTAAAATTATTTTTCAGTCATTCAGAAGGATTGGAATATTAAAATGTTCTATTCACAAATGATTTACGTACTATAGATTTAATTTTTGTGTGAGTTGTGTGTGAATCTCCTATACAACTTCACTGAAAATGAAATTTGTCAAAGGAGATTACTTTGAGCTAATAAAAACATTTATCCTTTATGCACTTAAAGAATGCAAGCTGAAAAATGTGTTGCAGATAAATGTGGTTATCAGCATCAGCATAAACAAGTAAAAATGCTGATTCATGACTGAAAATTTATTAAAAATTAATAATCTGAAAAGTTTGTTTTGCAAGTAAGACTAGTTTCTTTTACTGTCCAATACTTATACATCAGACAATCCAAGCTTGATAGACTTTTCCAGTGTTAAAGGAATAATATTTACATTAAGATGGTCAATATGGACTGAAGAATTGTTATAATGATTTAAGTTGAGCTGAAGCCTCCTGTGAATTTAATGGCTGCATCTATCTGTCTAATTCTGGGCTCAGTGGTAAATCAGGTGTGATCACACACTTAGCCTACCTTTTAAAAAAGTTGTGTGCAAGTGCCATGTACTAAAGGATATCACCAATAGTTTCTTTCTCTTTTCCCATTAGAGTTTGGCAGTGAAGGCTAAAGTGCAAACACCAAATGCAGCACTGAATGGTGTCATCTCAGACACATGTTCTTGGCATTTGTTTAGTAGGGACACAAAAGCAATTTGCTGATGGGGGAGCTTACTGTAAGGGAATGGGGCATTGGCAGTCTGGCCTAGCGGTCATAACTGGGCTGGAGCCCACACATCAGGGACAGTAGTCAGTGAGCAGGAGTCAGAGAAATTGCTAAAGCCAGGTTCAATAAGTAAGAGTCGGGGTCAAAGTTAGACTTGTCAGAGACAATACCAGACTGGAATCAGGAGGCAGAAATCATGGTCAGTGTCAGGTGACAAAAGTCAGAGATGAGGCAACAAGGTGAGGTCGGGAGTCACAGCAGGCCCAAAGTCTGTATTGTTGCCCAGACAACTTTCTAGGCCACCCTGCAGGGTTAAATAGGGTGGTTGGTCAATCAAAGGGCCACAAAGTACTGGCACACTGGCTCTCTTGGGAAGTACTTGCTGTTGGACCTACTTGCTGCAGTGCTCCCTGGATGTGGCTCTGCAAGGCCTTGTGGGGCTACTGTAAGACTATCAGCTGTCCTGGGTTCTGCAGGCCCAGGTTCTCATCCTTACATGTAGCAGGTAGGTTCCCTCAAGCAAGTAGTCAAGTTAATCAGCATTATAGCTAGTTATAAAAATCTACTCCTTTCTAGAAAAAGATATAATGTTATTTAGCTGCTATTGGGAGAAAAGAGATTTTATTGCTAGCGCTTCCTCAGTGTCCCTGTTTTGCCTCATTCTGGATCTCGTAGACTTCACCCAATTAATTACAAAATAGTGACTGTGGTAATAAATTTACCATTGCTGTAAAGATGAGTTGTGCTGTTGTGCTGTAGAATGGATCGATGTTTATATGCATATAGAGACATATCCTGTGAGTAGGCTTGTCACAGGGTGTCTTGCTCCTTTTAGGGGAGATGGGGCTGGCCATCTGTGGCATAATTAATTGGCTGCCTCCTAGCCTGAGGGGGCAGGCCTCAGGTGACAGTTTAATAGACACTTGGGCCTTAGAAGAGGGCTGAGAGAAATTAGTCTGAAGATATGCCTAAATTGGAGCTAGGAGATGTAATTCCCAACTCACATAGATAATATCCACTCTAGCTGTGTTCAGGCTAGCAATTAAAAATAGCAGTATGTCTACAGTAGCATGGGCAGCTTGCTCAAGTGCTTACCCAGGGGATCAAGAAAGATTGTACACAGGGCACCTAGCCTGAGCAGCCACCCGTGCCACCATGGACACACTGCTATTTTTAGGTGGGAATCACACCTCCCATCTTAAATGTAGATGTATGCTGAGAGTGGACCCACAGGGAGTGGGTAGGCAACCGTGGAAGGTCCTGAGGCAGGCTCTCCAGGGGCTGAGAATGGTACTCTAGGGGAACCAGCCTGGGGGCTGAGTGCTCTATCCCAGAGCCAGAGAGATACTCTAAAAAGGTAGCCCAGAAAGAGGATGGAAACAGGGCCCAGAGACAGACTGAAAAGAAGCCCCAGAGGGTTGAAGAACCCTTCTTTGTTAGGACTTTTTAGATGGATATTTGCTACCCCAGAAGGGGTTACATTTGTTTGTGACTTGGCTGGAGGGCTACGGTATGTCTCCATAACTTATCAGTGTCTGGAAAGCTGAGGAGATCCACCCTGGGGAGGGAAAATGAGGCAGGAAGTGCCTGCAGTGCCATGCCTGGCCAGCAAGGGGCTCTACAAGGCAGCCACAACTCCACTACAATTCTGTATTTCTGTTTTCTAGAGCACAGACATACCAACTTAAAGTGTTGTGTTTTCTATAAGATATAGTACATAATTAAACTTTGGAGCTCATTGCCACAAGGTATGGAGGCCAAAAAATTATTAAATTAAGTAAAGGATTAAACCTATGCATGGACAATGAGAACTTCTTTAGTTACATCAGGTGGGATTAAAAGTATTTTAAATGGTTACAAACCTTCATGCTTAATGATATATAAGCAAACCAGAGGGGTTTAGAAAGAGATTTATCCCTGTGGTTAGGAAAAACTTCCTATCTGTCAGGGTGGTTAAGCACTGGAATAAATTGCCCAGGGAGGTTGTGGAATCTCCATCATTGGAGATTTTTAAGAGCAGGTTAGATAAACACCTGTCAGGAATAGTCTAGATAATACTTAGTCCTGCCATGAGTGCAGGGGATTGGACTAGATGACCTGTCGAGGTTCCTTCCAGTCGTACAATTCTATGATTCTATGCCATAATTGTCCACTGTGAGGTTTCTTGCACTTTTCTGTGGAGTAGCTGATTCTGGAGACTATCAGGAACAGAATACCAGGCGAGATGACCACTGGCCTGATTCAATAGGGCAATTCCTATGTTCCTCCATCTAGTTTTTCTTATAATTTTTGTATTACAGCAACAGTATAGTAGGTGCTTCACAGGCAGGAATTAATATAAGGCCCTTGTCCCAAAGAGATTTCTATCTAAATAAATGCTTACAGATTGTAAGGCAAGTTTTTCTAAGAAATCATTTGTAACTAGCCGTCTTGTTTGCATGCCACATTGTTGTTCCTTAGCAGATCAGAACATTTATATCATATTAAGGGACAGGAATTCCTGTTAGCTATAGTTGCCAGCTTTGGTCAGGTCTTATCAAAAAAATCTGTAGGGCAACCACTTGGAGTTCTCTAAATATTTTTCCAAATTATTGTTCTTTGACTGCCACAGCATATATTCAAGAATGGACTATTTGTGTTTCGTTGTTGAGTCTGCCCCAACATTCTTGTACTTGGTTATGATTTGGTTTCTGTATTTAGTGTTTTTGTGTTATGAGTTTAAGGTATCTTAATTCCTGTAGTTTTTACCTGGTTGTTTATTTTTTAAATCATATTTTCCTTTATATATTTTTGGAGAATACTATTGTATTTGGGGTCTTTCACACTAGATTATTCTGTGATTGGTTATCCCTTTTCTTCATGAACCAGGCTTTTTATTACTGAGGGATTGTCTACATGGGGAAATTAATCCAGATTAAAGATGTCAATTTCAACCAGATTAGTTAAACCAGATTAAGCCCCTATGTGGGCACTCATTTCAAATAAAGGGGCAATAATTTGATTTACCTTAATACACTTCCAAGTAGGAGTAATTATTCTGAAATAAAATCATTTATATTCTGGAACACAGTATCCACCTGGGGAGCTATTCTAGAATGGTGTATGCTGCAAAAGATACAATGGTCAATTTCTCTGAGTAGACAAGCCTTTGAGCTTTTACAGAACTTTAAGATTTTAAATTCCACAGGGAAGGGAATATCTTCTAGCCCAGGGGCGGGCAAACTTTTTGGCCTGAGGGCTACATCGGGTTTCCGAAATTCTATGGAGGGCCTCCCCAAACAGCCAGGTGTGGCAGGGTTAGGTTTGGTTGACTTTTAATTTTTTTTTTACAGTTTGAACAAAAAGGAACTGATAGTACATTCTTCTGCTGTCTGTTATGTGTTGGCAATGAGTATACTCACATGGCCTGCTGTTTAAGTTTAAGCAGTTTAACAGCTTGTGATTTGAATATAAGAACATAAGAATGGCCATACTGGGTCAGACCAAAGGTCTATCCAGCCCAGTATCCTGTCTTCCGACAGTGGCCAATGCCAGGTGCCCCAGAGGGAGTGAACCTAACAGGTAATGATCAAGTGATCTCTCTCCTGCTATCCATCTCCACCCTCTGACAAACAGAGGCTATGGACACCATTCCTTACCCATCCTGGCTAATAGCCATGAATGGACTTAACCTCCATGAATTTATCTTTTAAATCCTTTCTCTTTTAAATCCTGCTATAGTCCTAGCCTTCATGACCTCCTCAGGCAAGGAGTTCCACAGGTTGACTGTTTGCTGTGTGAAGAAGAATTTCATTTTATTTGTTTTAAACCTGCTGCCCATTAATTTCATTTGGTGGCCCCTAGTTCTTATATTATGGGAACAAGTAAATAACTTTTCCTTTTTCACTTTCTCTACAGCACTCATGATTTTATATACCTCTATCATATCCCCTCTTAGTCTCCTCTTTTCCAGGCTGAAACGTCCTAGTCTCTTTAATCTCTCCTCATATGGGACCTGTTCCAAACCCCTAATCATTTTAATTGCCCTTCTCTGAACCTTTTCTAATGCCAGTATATCTTATTATATTAATAAAAATGTAATAACTGAATATTGAAAACTATTTAATTCTTTTTGAATCAAATAGAAGATTTTGTATTACCTAAGGTTATAAAGTTATATTGAGTTCAGTAGAAATTCTCATATGCTTATAGTCAGGCATGTGCTCAAGTACATAGCTGAGTTGGAGTCAAAATGCTTTACTTCCTGGATAGAATGTTATAAAAAAAACCTTGAGAAAAGTAAGATAATTATATAAATACATGAAGATTTATTTTTAAAAGTTTTACAAATTTATCCTGCTAATGTTTATTACTGTTTTTGTGACTGTATGACAAACTGCAATAGTAAATTCTGAATTGATTATTGCACGCATAACAAATGTAAGCATATAAAGTATTCTGTCAAACAGGAGTCATTTCATACTGTCTTTAATATCTTGGTTTCCAAATGCATTTGGTTCCTGTTAAAAGCATTTCCTTACCTCATTCATTCTTTCTAATTGGTTTAAGAATCACCAAACAATTCAAGCAAATCTTAACTGCATTTTTTTCTGCACTTCTTTTTTGAATTATGGTATATTATCTCATTTTATTACATTTGCAGTAAATTAGGATAAAAACACCAAACACACACACAAAACTTTATAGTTTTTGGATAACAAATAAATATTCAAAATTCCATAGAAGCATAGCTGTGGTTTCACTATTCAAAAATGTTTATTCAAATTCCAGGTAACAATAGGATTTGAGACTCTTCGGGTATGTTTAAACTGTGATAAAAGACCCGCAGCACAGCTGTAGTTAGCCCAGGTTCGCTGACTCAGGCTCACAGGACAATAAAATTGCAGGTAGATGTTTGGGCTCAGGTTAGAGTCCAAGCTCTTGGACCCTCCAGCCCAAGCCCGATTTTATAGCCCTGCAGTCTGAGCCCTGCAAGTCGAAATTATACAACCCGGGCCAGCCACAGGTATCTTACTGCAATGCAGACATACCCTTAGATCTCCACTGTGATCATATGAACTTAAATATATGTCACATTTTGATTCAGTTGTTTAACTTTAGGAATGTGTAGCATAAAAGGTGAAAATTAATTGATTTACCTACCCAAATTGCCTTAAATTTGAGGAATATTTAATAGTAATCTCATTATTCCTAAGAATTCAATCAGTGCAAAAAACTATGGATCGCAACTCTGTGCTAACTGGTGGGAACCATGTTTGAATGCTGGTGCCCAAAGATTAGCTAACAGGGTCATCCTTTTAGAATGTGACAGAACTACACAGGGTGCGCAGCCACATTACTTGATGAGATGCACACTGCCTCTTCTTCGAAAAAGACAAGTATGTCATTAATGCTAGCGTGTGCATACCCTCATTCCTAGTGGCAATGAATTAATATATCTGAGAGAGAGAGTGGGTGAAAGTAAAATGACTGTATAGCTTAGTAGTTAGGGCCTTCATGTAGGAGCCCCAAATTCTAGTCCCTATTCTGATGGCTGATTATTTATAAAAAGTGGAATAGTTATATGAGGAGAGATTAAGAGACTCCCATAACCCTGCGTCTAGGGAATTCTGTTGCAGTGTAGAAGACCCAAGTTCAATTCCCTTCTCCACATTAGGCAGAGCAAGGAATTGAACTTGGGTCTTCCACATCCTCAGGGAGTGCGCTAATCACTGTATTAAAGGCTTTAAGGGAAGCCACTGATACTGAACAGCAGCTAAACCTCCTCCCCCCCTCTAAAAAACCCCAACTATTGGCTGAAACTATTCAGTAAATTTGAGAATAGCTTTGGATGACGGAAACTGCATTTTTCAATAATAAACTGTTCATCTGAAAAATTGCGCCTGGCTCTACTTGTAACAAAATGTGCCATATCTGAACCTAAAACCTTCCAACATCATCAAACGTCACTTACGGCACAAACAAGGATCTGCCATCCCCGTCTGTCTTGTGCCACTCTTTGCATGTCTTCTGTCTTGTTAAGTCCCATAAATTTTCTCTTTCTAAGTATTGTTCAATGGAGTGATTCTTTCAATTAAGTTCTTTTATGTGTTCCTCCAGCTTCCCAATGGCATCTCTGCCATGGCAGATGCTCTAGCTTCATTCTTAATGCTTGTCCAGATATTTCCATACTCTTTTCTGAATAGCTTTGGGGACAAGGAGTTGTTAAATTTACTGATGAATCTTGCTATTTGTTATACTTTCATTCCATTTAATAAATTGTATTTTACTGAAGCATTTGCTTTCCAAGGCATTTAAACATCTGCCTATACCTTTGTAGATTTCCAACTTTCACATCTATATATTAAGTTGGACATATCATCTGAGCTGAAGATTTGTACTTTGATCTTTAAGTTGTAGATTTTCAACCAACAAATTTGTTTAAGCTGGTGAATGCAGCTGCTAGTGCCATCTTGCCAATTCATGACATTATTTCCTTCTGGACATCCCCATGAGTAGGAATGTTATTGCCAAGGTATGTGAATTTACTCACTTCTTGTATTCATTTGCCTTCTACAGTAATGCTTGAGATAGGAGTTGGTGGGCTTCTCATTAGATTTCTTTTTTACATAACTATTAACTCCGTCTTTTGTGATGCTGAACAATCTTTCAATCTTTGCTTGCATGTTGGTTGAGTTGCCACTTAGAACTATATAATCAGCAAAATCTAAATCTTCTAGTTTACTGATGTTAAACCAGGCAATACATGTGTGTAACAGGCTATACTTTTTCTCATAATGAAGTCAATGGCAGAGCCAAACTGAAGAGGTGAGAGAATGCATTCTTCTTTAAAAAGAGTGTTTATATTAAACAGTTCTCTCAAGTCTGTGTTTAACTGTGCATGCTGCACTTTGTTGACATAGAATCAAAGAATCATAGAAGAGTAGGGTTGGAAGAGATCTCAGGAGGTCATCCAGTCCAACCCCCTGCTCAAAGCAGGACCAACCCCAACTAAATCATTCCAGCCAGGGCTTTGTCAAGCTGGGCCTTAAAAACCTTGAAGGATGGAGATTTCACCACCTCCCTAGATAACCCATTCCAGTGCTTCACCACCCTTCTAGTGAAATAGTGTTTCCTAATATCCAACCTAGACCTCCCCCACGGCAACTTGAGACCATTGGTCCTTGTTCTGTCATCTGCCACCACTGAGAACAGCCTAGCTACATCCTCTTTGGAACGCCCCTCCCCCCTTCAGATAGTTGAAGGCTGCTATCAAATCCCCCCTCACTCTTCTCTTCTACAGACTAAATAATCCCAGTTCCCTCAGCCTCTCCTCATAAATCATGTGCCCCAGCCCAGCCCCCTAACCATTTTTGTTGCTCTGTGCTGGACTGTCTCCAATTTGTCCACATCCTTTCCGTAGTGGTGGACCCAAAACTGGATGCAGTACTCCAGATGTGGCCTCACCAGTGCTGAATAGAGGGGAATAATCACTTCCCTTGATCTGCTAGCAGTGCTCCTACTAATGCAGCCCAATATGCTGTTAGTCTTCTTGGCATCAAGGACACACTGTTGACTCATATCCAGCGTCTCGTCCACTGTAATCCCCAGGTTCTTTTCTGCAGAACTGCCATTTAGCCAGTCTGTCCACAGCCTGTAGCAGTGCATGGGATTCTTCCTTCCTAAGAGCAGGACTCTGCACTTGTCCTTGTTGAACCTCATCAGATTTCTTTTGGCCCAATCCTCCAATTTGTCTAGGTCACTCTGGACCCTATCCCTACCCTCCAGCATATCTACCTGCCCCCCATCTTAGTGTCATCTGCAAACTTGTTGAGAGTGCAGTGCATCCCATCATCCAGATCATTAATGAAAAAGTTGAACAAAACTGGCCCCAGGACCGACCCCTGGGGCACTCCGCTTGATACCGGCTGCCAATTAGACATC